>NC_133235.1:1366109-1493609 GCF_040436345.1 Pagrus major | reverse complement strand
AGTAGCACCAGGTCGACACACGCTCTTCACAAACAGCAATGAAACAAATCCTTCACCTTCAAAGGTGTGTTACATCTGGGACACACAAGTGCTACTGATGGTTACACTCAAACTGCAGCATCAACAAACAATTTCATCCTGAGAGTAAAGTGACAATGCAAGTAAGTAAAAAGTGAGAATGAATTGATGTGATGCAGTCAAACATCTTTTCAGTGTCGTAAGTTGAATTAACCAGAATGTAAGAAGAAAGCCTTTATCATCAAACAACAGTGAAGAAGTCTGTACTTGATGTGCTTCACATTTCCTGTTAATGACATCCTGTTCCCCAAATAAAACTAATTTCAAGATTCAATGCTGATCAAACTGTAACTTGACATAATAAAGATTCCACAGATTGATAAGAACTTCGGAGGACAGGGTTGATGGGTTCAGTTTCCAAGATAACACGTGAGGTTTCATACTCTCTCACCATGCTCAGCATGTCCGCTGGCTCCAAACACAAAGTACTCTTGAGCCAGATCATAGCGGGCTGCTTCCTGATTGGCCAGTTTGACTGGTCTTCTGAACCTGCACTGAATCGCTCCGTCTGCCAGCCGCCATGACACAGAGGAGAGACCAGACTGTGAACACACACAGAAATCCATTACAATCCATCACAATTTAGGGACGGGAGATTTTGGGAAATACATGTATTGCCTGTCTTTGTAAGAAGATGGATATCAATCTCATTTTTGTGCCTTAAGTACAAAGTCGGACTCCTGATGTGGTTAGCCAAGTGTGAAGGTCCAGTATGTGGCAATAGAGTGGTGGTGTGTGATGACCCGGAAGTTAGTATCGCCCTGGTTCCCTCTACAAGAAGCCTATGAGATTATTGAATTGGATTTTGGATTATTACAGAAAATAATCTTTGTGACAAACACAAGTTTCTGATCCTTCCAGGTTCTGTTCATCCAGATAATCTTCACAGACGAACACCACTGTGTGATGTTTGAAGCGTAAATTAAATGTGTAGCAGTAAAAAGCTAATGTTAGGCTACAAACAGACGACATCGCGGTCACATGACTTAAACGTCACCACCACTAAGCGTTTTACTACACAATTACTATACAGGTTTTCTATAAACTGATCAATGTACAAGTTGTAAAGTCAGAGTTAGAATAGTTTGTAACTAAAGTGGGCCTGTAAAGACAGACTAGTGAGTAGATGAGTCTCCATGTTCGCTGTGATGACGTTTAATGTCCCCGACAACCTCTGTAGTCTCATGTAGACACTTGTTAGCAACTGCTAACCGTTTTTAACACACAGAAGAGCTTTATAATTAAACTGTGGGACATTGAATGATGGATTTTATGTTGGAGAACAAAACGTGTGAATATGTTCAGCCGGTGGTAACCACAGATGTTATTTAGGACATTTAACCAAAACCCATTCACAAACCTGTTGACTTTGAGACGAGGGAACCGGAAGTTCAAACATACTACTGTAATACTGTAAATGAAATACAATATTTATAACCATGTTTTGGTCTGTGTATAATCAGCTTACAGTCAGAATCATTGTGTTTTCATCACCTCAGAATCAGCCTCCATAGATCCACTCTACAGAGTCCTTGTTGCAGGGTCATGTTTCTACAGTAGCCCAGAACAAACAAACCAAACACTGATTCTAAAGACGACCTCTCACCTTGTTTTTTTCATGGTAATTGTAGATTCTAATATTACGGGCTAGATGGTTTAAAAAAATGTCACAAATCCATCTGGAAAGGTTCTGCTAGAAACTGTTTGGAAAAACTGTTTGCAACCTCACTGTTAGGCAGTGTTTGGGGTAAAGCTTTACAAAAGTAACATTGTTGAATCACACCATGCGTTCCTTGTTCTGTGGACTTAAATAAAAAGGCAGAGAAGAAGAGATGTTTGTCTTGTCATGTCATTATAGGCTACATTATAGAAGCTATAGGTCTGCTGTGTTTCATATGAAACCTGAGCCTACAATTAAAAATATTCATTCCTATCTCATATATCAGACTGTGATCCTCTGTCTGCTCATCACTGAGTCCAAGACCATCATTTATTTAAACAGATCTCGGCTGTTTCATTGTTCTATTGAGGTTATTCCCCCATTTCCCCCTGCTTTCAGTCTTTATGCTAAGCTAGGCTAACCACATCATGATTCATACTTGCTATTTATCACACAAACATGAGATCAATATCAATCTTTTTACACAATTCTCCAAAACAAACTCATAAGAAAATGTTGAGCTATCATTTGAAATACATATTCAACAAAGAACTGGTATGTTTTTCTGCAAACGATGTGTAGCCAGACTTCTATATACTACTATCATCTACAGACAAGACTTGATTACATAATCTGAACATATGTTTTCTAGCAGTGTTAAAGGTTTTTTGAGTGTGTTTGTCCATTTGGTGACATTAATGCAGTGTTTGTGTTTTCTGTGCGTTCACTTTTCTTTTATATATATTTTATATCTTTTATATTTATATTTTATCATATTCATATTGTGTTGATTCATTCAGAGAAAGTGTCACCTGTGATTCGTCCTCAGGGTGTGTTCGTCCACTGACAAAGGCAGCACTCACCGACACTCTATCCCCATCTTTTACACACATGTACACATCGTCATTGCCCTACACACAAACACACACACACACATATGCATCAAAATACGCACATATAGTATGTACTGTCATTTTCAGGTTAATAGAGGTGCAACATTTTGATAAGTGGATCATTATGGAGTGATTGTTGATCATAGCTGATATTTTTTAATGGTCTGTATGTGATGCAGAACATTGTGATCCACAGAGGGACTAGCTTACCATCCATGTGTCCCATGACAGTGCAAAGGAAACGTATCCCTCCGCTGGGCCACTCAGCTCAAATACTACAGACTGCAGAGAAAAGTGATATTAGGTTCTAAAATTGTTTTTCAAATTAAATATATTATTCCAATAATGTCAGATCATCCAGTCTACACATGGTTAGAGAACCAGCTGGCATTAGTGTGTCCTGTACATATTTACTGTGGTATTCTTCATTACTAACTATATATTACTGACAACAAAAACATGTTCTTATTTTGTGCTGTAAGGCAATCCAAGCTACAAGGTAAATTTATTGTCATTTTTTAAACAAGGGTTTAAACAAGGGTTTAAAAAATGACATAATATTTGAGTCCTTAAGACCTGACATCTGTCAATCCAGCAGATTATCTAGTAAATGCACCTTGGTGACACACAACGTCTCAGCTTGAATGTGGTGAGGATTCATTCATTTGAAGTGTTAATGTAGCACCTTTATTTGTATTCATTGTACCACTAAATTAATGTGTTCAAAGTCAAACCGTTTGGTCTGCTCCCTCTGTCCACATGGACAGGAAGAAGCAGTGAGGATCTTTTGTTGGATCACAACCTGGAGGATCTGACATGCAGGATTTTGATTGGCCACATCCCTCAGAAGTAAACTAGAGTTGTAATGATAGGGGGAGTTATTAGCATTAATATGTCACACTGGGTTCACATTCAGTTTATTGATTACTGCGTTTTCAGTGGGGAATCAATGTCACAGTCAGGAGTCCAAATGATGTAACACTCACAGGTGCGGGCAGGAGGGAGGCTGTGCTCGTTGGTACTGGAGGAGGTGTGGTGTCTGGCTGAGGTGGCAGGGGAGGCACACCATGCTGATAGATGATTGGTCCAGGCAGCTTCACCCAAAACTTATTGTAGTGGGCAACTACAGTCACACTGGAAAACATACCCATAGATACACATGTACTGAACCGTCCAGACCATATTCTGCTATTACATAACATACAAACCTTTAAAGGTCCAGAGGGTAAGACTGAGCAGCACAAACATGATATAATATTTATAATTATGTTTTCACTCGTGTCTAATCAACTGAAACTAAGAGTTGTTGTTTTTTCGTTACCTTTTAGTATATCATATCTACTGGGTTCGACAGGTGCGTTGGAGAAGACCGAAGGCCGACAAAATCAGGAAAAAGACTCCTGCACACTGTCCACTTCACTTGCAATTAAGTTTAATGACAACAACTTTTCGGTACTTAGACCATCATCAGATTACCTAATGATGGTCTAAGTACTTAGAGTACCAGATTATAAAGTACACAATGATGTGTTCGGTTCGAGGAGCTGGTTATAAAATGGAGAGAACTGTGATACAGAGCATCAAGGTGGTGAAGTGCAGAAATCCTACACACTGGACCTTTAAAATAAAACCAAATCAGTTCATGAGAGATACATATATACCCACGAGTGACTGATCCAAACCAACTGTGTGATTTGTTCAGTTCCAACCAGACAAAAAATGGAAGCACAGAAATAGTACATACATATATTAACAGGGTGCGTGTGATATCACCATGTTTGTGTTGTTCCCATAACATTATAGTGTCCACCAGCTGCACCAGTTCTCTTTCTGGTGAATGGGGAAAATACGCTTTGGCTTGTTTGCATGTCTTCAAACCATTCACAATCACATCTGAAACTTTCACACAGAGGACGATGTGGAGAATCAGTGCAGGATTCCTGCACTGAAAGGGCAATGTGAATGGGGCTACGGTATCCCTGCAAAATGGTGTCAGGGGAAACTTGGTTTGCATTTTGGGAGGTAAGCCTTGGCATTAACGTGACTAAATCCCCACAAAAGAAAAGGTTGACAGCTGCTAGCTTGTTTAAGTTGGAGCTGTTAGCGACCAGGTTAGTGTCAGAGAAAGCTGCCAGTTCCAGTGTGTGTAGGTAGTTAGCTTGGAGCTGGTTGTTGTTGTGATAGCGGCAGAAGGAAGGGAAAGGTGCCCAGTGACGGGGTTTAAACTTTATAACAGGCTACGTCAACTAAATCAGACTAAGAGCATAAATTAATGTCGTTCCAGTACCATCGTTGCAACTGACCAATGACCAACTGACCAATCATGCTGTTGTGATGTCATAGCTTTGTGGCACTGTTGGTGTTGTCTCTGGAACATCATAATTAATGTTGCTCTGAGACCATCTGCTCTACTTAATAATAAGTGTATAAATAGGTAACTTGTCAGCTTAAAATGTAGAAAGACAAACTCACAAAAACTGAACCTCTGAGGGAGAATCTGTAGGAGCAGTCCAGACGACAACAACCTCCGTCTGTCTTACATCACTCGTATGGCTCACTGCAGAACCCTGGAGACACACACACACACACACACACAATACACACACACACGCCACATACAAACATCATGGTACTTTCTCACTACTACTAACGATGTATGTTTGTGTTGTTGTGAACGTGTGTGTGTGTGTGAACACCTGGTGCTTATTACAGGTGAGCAGCTGGGTCCCCTGCAGATCGGTCAGGGTGAAGGTGCCAACAGCAGACGCTGAGCTCTGATTGCCTGCATCTCTGGCCTCAAGCAGGAAGCCCTCAAAATATGTTGTTCCCGATAGGATGACTGGTAAAAGAAGAGGAAAACACATTCATGTTGGCTGTAAATGATTTACTGACTGAGCTTGTGGACAGAGACCTGTTTTTGTGACCACGTCTAATCTCCAACAGTCTCAGATGTCTTTGGTTGATTGGTTAGTTTGTTCAAATTGTTATTTACATTTAATTCCTATTTATTACAAATGCAGATGATGTTGCTCACGTCTTACAGTAAACTGTTGTTGCTGATAGAAAGTGACTTTGATTATACTGAATGTATGGATTCTATTTTAGGATGGATTTCTTCAACAGTTGGATAAAAATGTGCACATTATATCTTTACACATTAGGAGCTTTTATCACAGCACTGTGTTTCACTGATATGCCGGTATTGGAAGTGTTGGCTCAGAGTGGTTACCTTGGATCCGATCTGTGGGACTGAAGGTGGTGGTGTTGGTTTCCAGGCTGTAAGGGCTCGGCGTGGTCTCTCCAGAGCCACGATGGTGGGGCTCCATGCTGCCACAGACTTTGGTGACCTTGCCGTTGGCATAGCAGCCTGACGGCACCCAGCAACACGCCAAGACAGAGATAAAGAGAAGACAACACACATCCGCAGGAGACATCTGCAGCAGAGAGGTGGAAGAAAAGAAAAGTTTCAGGTCCAGTTCTGTGGCTGGTTCGGATGAGTTTTATTCACTGCGCTGTGGAGACAGAGGTTCACAACAATGCTATAGAATTCTCTCTGACCCCGGTGAGTTTCTGTCCAGGATTATATACAGGTTCACAGGAAACAATAGGCTGAACAAAAGGTGTGGGCTGGGCTTAGCCGACATTCTAGAGAAGGGAAAAAGACACTGAAACTAGCAGCATCCAAAGAGTGTATCCTGTGTCAGCAACAGGGGAGAGGTCTTCCTGAAGACTCAACCAAAACGCCTGTGTGACAATACTGCTGAAAACTGTCCACATTTTTAGGTCAACACAGGCATCCTGACAGATGAGGTCGGCATCATGTCATGTTAGTGTGAGCAGCCAGCTGAGGAAAATAGCTCACGTCATCCTGATTGTACCTTCAACTGAAGTAGCAGACATGGGAGACTTCTGATGGCTACAACAAACATCACCTGACCTGCTGTCACAAACTGCTGCTGCCAAAATGGCTGCAAAAAAATGAGATAAATTAAAGGATAAGTCCACCCAAAAATTAAAATTCAGTCATTATGTCTTTATCCCCAATGCTGATGGAAAGTCCGATGAGACGTTTCTGGAGCTAAAATCAAACAAAAAAGCAACCGAACAAAATAAAATGAAAGGGCTCCATACAGCTCGTCAGCATAATCTTTGATTTGAAAAGATGTTATTCACACCCTCAACACTCAGTAGAGACACTGCATGCTCAATGCTGTAAAAAACGTCACCTGACTTGCTGTCAGCATGAGGGTGAATAGGTAAAGACTGAATTTTCATTTATGGGCGAACTGTTTCCTCAAGATGATGTTCTAGTGTAGCACACTACAATGCACATGGGTGGCTGAAGAAGAGGTTGAGTCCCCCTGTGAGTTTGACGTTATCTTGACAAAGCTCTCACACTTATAACTAGTATTTACAGCCTGTCTTCTGTGTCTCACTGTTATTTACATGGCTCAGAGTGTGTAATTCACATGAAGTCTTCAGTCTGCATACTGCTGCACAAGACATACTTCACCACGTACATACAGTGTGTGTTTGGTTACACTCCTGTAGTATATAAAAATCAAAACCACAATATTTTGAGGAAATTAATGAATACGATGTTATTTATAATTCTAGAGAGACTGAGTCAGCACTTCCTACCTCACTGCACACCACACTAACCGTGTCTCCCTTCACCCCCTCTGACACACATCCAGAAACACTTCTCAGCACTTGTGCCTCAGTGACCCTGCACAGTTTTCAGTCAATAGACATTTCCTTTAGATTCTGCAATACATATTTAATGATGACTCTTGAAATGAAGTGGACTCACCTCTCTGCTGTGGTCAAAGGAAAAGCTATCTTAACTCTGCCAAAGAGTTTCCAAGCATGACTATATACACCATCATACATGTATCAGGAAGTGACCCTTCAACTGTTCCAATGTCCTTTGTGTGTGTGTGTGTGTGTTTGTGTCTGTGTGTGTGTGTGTGTGTGTGTGTGTGTGTGTGTG
Organism: Pagrus major; assembly: GCF_040436345.1. Taxonomy (NCBI): domain Eukaryota; kingdom Metazoa; phylum Chordata; class Actinopteri; order Spariformes; family Sparidae; genus Pagrus; species Pagrus major. The sequence continues at coordinate 1,485,985 of NC_133235.1, read as the reverse complement.
TGTGTGTGTGTGTGTTGCACGTGGCAGTATTGCAGCAGTTTTACAACCTGATGGATCTGATGGATGGACTCTTGGAACATCCTGATAGGACTTCTCTCTCTGGGGTAGAGTGTTTTCATTATACATTCTATTAAAGTCTACTACTGTACATATTGCCAAGGGCGTAGGTTTGGTCTCAGCTTTGGTAGTGACATTACCAGGGGTGGACTGGGACAAAAATTCAGCTCTGGCATTTTCTGTCCAGACCAGCCCACTATATTATCAGCGGACACCACGAAGAAGTCCACAAATCTCGTGGCGTCCTTTCTCACACATACTACAAAGGAGAGTCATATTCCTTGATAGCAGTTAACAAATAAAGCACATAGCTATGAACTCAAGGACTAAAACTGACAGCTATAGCAATCAACCAATCAATCTTTGTTCATTATAGTGTCAAATCACAACAGAAGTTATGTTATGACCAGGGGTGGGACGAGACTAACGGGAAGAACCCAAAACCAGAGACGGGGTGGAGTTTTTCTCACATCATTACTTACATTTGCACAACAGTTGGTGCATTTCTCAAAACAATTAGTACAAACTGCAAAACCTTGTTGATAACCTGCAAAAGCATGTCACATGCTCAAAATAGAGGTCATTCCTCAAAACCAAGTATTCCTATCAATGAAAGTGTGTGTGTCATAAAAAAAAGTCCTGACACCATCATTTATGAACAAGGTAGTCAAATGGCTTTGTCGTGTTTTCATTAGGACACTTTACTAGTGTTTCCCAATGCAAAAAAGCCAGATCTTTGTGACCTGAAAATGCTCAAGACTATACACTAACACTATACACAGCCATTTGAAAACTACAGTAAAAGTAACACATTTACACACAAATTATACCTATTAGATAGTTATCACCTCAGTAAACAATAAATGAATTGAAAGATTACAATAAATTCAATGGTAAATATTGCAAATTAAATTTATTATTTGCTATAGGTTTACTTGTGTTTTGTATCTCTGTTTACAGCTCATCAGGCCACGTGAATGTTTACTGTTGCTATGGCAACAAGAGACCGCTGACGTTAGCATCTGTTAGCTAGCTTAGCTAAATCATCTGAACAATAATAACCCATAATATCACAATTCGGCGTATTTGAACAAAATCAACCACAACTACCAACAGTCACAGCCCTTTAACTCTGGGCTGATGTGCTGCCACATGTTAGATTGTCAAAGTTAGAAAATAACGACTTCAGTCCCTGAGGAGCTACGTTAGCATTAGCGGCAGCTACGTTAGCATTAGCGGCAGCTACGTTAGCATTAGCGGCGTTCATCAGTATGTTAGTGAGGTCGCATCACATTCAATGTAAAAACGTTTTTTTACTTTGTTTTGGACATGTCTCAAACATTTAGCCGAGCCAGCCCCAGGCTGACGTTACTGACCCTGTCTGCCTCCACTCGCTCATCATCGTCAGGTCCTCCTCCCTCGTCTCCCGGCGCAGCAGCACCTGTGGCTGCTGGCGGGTCGGTGTCACTGGTCCCGGCACCAAAAAGCTCCGTCAACTTCGCACATTTAGCAGCCTCCACCTCCAGAGACTTCAACTTTTTAATCGCTGTTTCTCAGCTGTTTCTTCCTCTTATCCATTTCAAGTAGCGGACACAGTTTGGAAGATGCTCACTACTACCACTCACTAACGTTACTACTGGCTCAGCAGCAGACAAATATTGGTAGTGACTATTTTGCAATCCTCGAACATTGGTTGTGACATGTCACGACCATCTATATAGAAACCTACGCCCATGCATATTGCTGCACATAACACTGTACATATTACTGTACATAACACTGTACATATTACTGTACATAATACTGTACATAACACTGTACATATTACTGTACATAACACTGTACATATTACTGTACATAACACTGTACATAATACTGTAAATAACACTGTACATATTACTGTACATAATACTGTACATATCACTGTACATAATACTGTACATATTACTGTACATAACTTTGGGTTATTTACATAACCCCGGTTCTCTTTCATAATATTTCGCTCGATGTCTCACTATGGGATGCACGCCTCGTTGCAGACCTCAGAAGCATTAATCTCATTACTCATTAATCCTGATTGGCTGGTGAACGTGTCCGTCCGCCTCAGGTAGTCCCATCTACCTTAAATAGCGCATGTGGACGGCGCCACGTCATTCAAGATAAGCACCTCTTCTCACTCGCCCAAGCAAGAAGGGATGTCTGGTGAGACATCTCACTCATATTACTCAGAGAACCGGGGTTATGTAAATAACCCAAAGTTTTCTTTCATAATATTTTGCTCAATGTCTCACTATGGGATGTGTTAGCTCCCATATTGCCAGACACGCTTATCTAGCATCCACCAACCCACAGGGAAAAGTACTCTGTTCCAATCAGGACTGCAAAACCGCGCGTGCCACGCACGGAGCGGAGACGTCCAGCATATAGAAACGGACAAAAGTAAGAGGCGAGGACCAACTCACTGCAGCACAGATGTCCTGAACAGAAACTCCCCTGAATAAGGCCCAGGATGCGGCCAAGCCCCGAGTCGAGTGCACTCGCAGGCCCACAGGTGGCTGCAAACCCCGACGCGTATAGGCCAAAGCAATTGCCTCCACCACCCAGTGGGATAGGCGCTGCTTTGTGATAGGTTTTCCCTTATGAGGATTAGCCCAGGAGACAAACAGCTGATTGCTCCTCCTGAAGCCCTTCGTCCTATCCATGTAAGTGCGCACCGCACGGCCTGGACACAACACATGCGACCGCTGCTCTCCTGGTGAAGCAGCAAAGGCCACAAGGTCAATAGGAGAACATGAGCCTACCACCTTAGGCACAAAAGCCGGGTTGGGCTTCAAAATCATCCTCACATTCCCCCGGGAAGAGCTGAGCACATGACGGATGCACCGAAAGCACATGGATGTCAATAACCCGTTTAGCCGAAGCCAGAGCCAGTAACAACACTGTCTTGAAAAACACGTGTTTCAAGTCTGCTCCCTCCAGTGGCTCAAAGGGAGGGCCTTTAAGCCCCTCCAGAACCACAGCCAGATCCCATGGTGGTACCAGTGGTCTGGACACGGGGAGAAGCCTGCACGCTCCCTTCGTAAAACAGCAAACCAGCGGGTGCTGGCTTCGCTGTTTGCTCCCCAGACCCCATGTGACAGGCGGTGATAGCTGCCAAGTACACTTAAACCGTGGAGAAGGCTTTTCGTTTGTCAATCAGGTCCTGCAAGAATGATAATATCACTCCTACTGGACACTGAAAGGGAATGTGGCCGTTTCTGTGACACCACCCTTCAAACACTCTCCACTTACAGTCATACAGAGACCTAGTGGAGGGGGCTCGAGCACTTTGTATAGTGGAAATCACACGCTGTGAGAGTCCCACAGCTGACAGATTGAGCCACTCAGGGCCCAAGCCCACAGCAGCCAGTGCATCGCAGGCCAATGCGGAGCTATCAAAATCAGTGCGTGGCCGTGCTCCCTCACTCTGGACAGAGTGGGGGGTATCAAGGCCAGGGGAGGGAACGCATAAAGAAGCTTGTGCGGCCAGGTGTGCGTTAGTGCGTCTACGCCGAGGGGAGCATCCATGCTGCGCAGAGAGTAAAACAGCGCGCACTGCGCGTTTTCTCTTGACGCGAACAGATCCACCGTGGCCCGACCGTAATGGGCCCATATCTGTTCCACAATCTCCGGGTGTAGAGTCCACTCCCCGTATACTGGCGCGCCCCTGGACAACAGGTCCGCGCCCGTGTTCAGGGCTCCCGGGACATGCGTCGCTCTCAGGGAGAGGAGATGACCGCAGCTCCACAGGATCAGTTTGCGTACCAGCATGTACAACCAACGGGAGCGTAACCCCCCCTGATGGTTGATGCATGCCACCATCGTCATTGTCCATCCTCACCAGGACATGATGATGAGAGATGAGAGACGGAAGGAAATGTTTCAGGGAGAGGAACACCGCTGACAGTTCCAGAAAATTTATGTGAGACCGCTGGAGGTCCACACTCCAGTGGCCCCTCACAGACCGGCCCTCGTGAATTCCGTCCCAACCTGTCAGGCTGGCGTCCATAGTGACCACCTTCCTGGACAGGACGGAGCCCATGGGCACCCCGTGTGTCAGAAAGGACGGGACTCGCCTGTGGCGAAGTGCCCTGACACACCCCAGTGTGACCAGCACTCTCCATGCGCCATGACGCACGGGATCCAGCCCGCATTAGGCCACCCAAAGCTGGAATTCCCTTATGTGGAGGCGAACGAGATTGACTACAAGAATGGCAGATGCCATCAGCCTGAATAATCGAAGACACAATCTGAATTGAACAGATTTGCCTGGATGAAAGAGCGCGAGACATGCCCTGAAAGTTTTCACTCGTTCCGCCGAGAGGCGCGCTGTGAAAGTCACCGAGTCCAGGGATAATCTGGGGACAGCATGCTCTTTTCCGCATTTATCACGAAACCCGGATCGAATAGGTGTCGTATGAGAATACGCATGTGCGCCTTGGCCTCCTGCTCCAACTGTGCCAACAGCAGCCAATCATCCAGATATGTGGCCAAGCGGATGCCGTCTCAGCGGGGCTATTGCCGCTTCCGTGCACCACACAAACACCCTCGGGCTTAAAGACAGACCGAAAGGAAGCATGCGGTACTCGTAACAGATCCCCTGGAAAGCAAATCTCAGATACTTTCTGTGGGGAGGATAGATCGGGATGTGGAAATACGCTTCTTTCAGATCGACAGAAGTGAACCAATCGTTCTGTTGCACAAGGTGCAGCAGGGATGCATGCGTAAGCATCCTGAACTTTAGATATTTGTTCAGAGCACGTAGATCCAGGATAGGGCAAATACCCCCTCCCTGTTTGGGGACCAGAAAATACCTGGAGTAAAAACCGCTCTGACACTGTGCGGGACGGACGACACAAATTGCTCCTTTGTTTAACAGTGAGAGGATTTCCTCCTGTAAAATGCGAGTTGACTCTCCCTGAGCCTGGGAGTGTATTATACCGGTGAATCGTGGAGAAACAGCAGCGAACTGCAGCCTGTATCCCCTCGAGATCGTCCTTAACACCCAGGGTGGAGCTGTGAGCGCGGCCCATCTCTCGCATCTGAGGGAGAGAGTGGACACACACCGCAGCCCCTCCACCATGAGAGGCCCCAGCCGCGGTGCAGTGGCGCCCTCTCTTGGTGGACTAGTGACATGGCTCCCGGGTGGTGCTGTGCATTTTCGCCCGGGAGGACAGGGCAGCAGTGGGGACCTCACAGCCCCCACCCCGGGAAGGCCACGGCTTTCCACCGAGGGGGGACAGCGGGTGTCGCCACCGCGCTGCTTATTTTGATAGTTTTGGCTTTTATTAGCTGCGCCCTCGGCACTCAGCCTGGATGCGGCAGCGGGACACATTTTATTTTCTTTATGAAAACTTGTGTGTGTGTGCGTGCTTGTGGACATGAGAGAGGGGCAACCGCTGAACCCTCTGCCGTCAAATGTCCGTCTCTCCCGGCTTGCTCTGGCACAGTCCGTGGCAGCTGGGAGATGGGGGCGTGGGGGGCCCCTGGGCGCACGCTCGAAAGCCAAACAGGTTGAGCTGGAGAACGGGGAACTTCCAGCTGCATCACCGGTGGAGAGAGGGGCGGTCAGGCCGCTCTCTTCTTCTTCCTGGCCTGGGTGGTGGCAGCTTGTGCGGGCTGTGCCAGCGGAGCTGCAGTCGGGGCTGAGGGTTTTGACAGTTTAGGTATTCTAAACTGCAAAACTTGGGAAGCAGCCTGCGCGAAGGTTTTGCGCTGTGCAGGTGGAGAGGGAGCTGGGGGCTTTCCAGGGAGGCAGAGCTGGAGAGCTTCGTCTTCCTTCTTTTTGGCTTCACACTGCCGTTGCATCGAGGCCAATGCGGAGCCAAAAATCCCCTCCGGGACAATGGGCATGTCCAGGACATTGTCCTTCTCTCTGTCTGACAGGTTGACGAGGTTGAGCCACAGCGCTTGTTCCTACAGAACCATCGCCCCCAGTGCTCTTCCCGTGGCCTGGACCATGCAGCGTTGGACACGGAGACACAGGTCAGTGATGACTGGTATCTCCTCCCACGTGACCAGGTCCTGAGTTTGCACAAAGTCCTCACATAACTCAGCCTGATAAGCCGTGAGCAGGGAGAGAACATTGAGCGCTCTGGCCGAAAGCGCCACCACCTTGTACGCCTTTTCAGTCAGAGCTGACTGAAAATGGTCAGACTTGGATGGCAGGCTGGGGCTCCGGGAGGACACCACTGACAGCTGGGGGCTGCAACGAGTGGCTCCATTGGAGGCATGCGAAGCAGACCCAGGCTCTCCATCGCTTCACAGTCGAGGGACCAGGCTCCGGGAATCGTGCTCCTGCTGCTGTAAGGGCGGTCTCTCCATGAGCGCGCCACCTCATCCAACAGTTCTGGGAAGAAGTTGCTTCGTCGCACTCTTGGCCAAGGGCAATTTGTTCCCCTCGTGGCGGGATCTGGTGGTCTCAGCTATGACAGCGGGCCAGGGGATGGCTAGCCAGGCAGCGGCGCATTTGCACACGTCGAGCATGTCCGAGCTGAGGAGGGGAGAAGCTGGTGTGCTACTCTCATCTCTATCCCGGGAGGCAATGGAGGCAGCAGGCTGCACAGCCCGGGCCAGAGTGATGAAGACGTCATCCTCTTCTTCATCCTCTGATACGAGGAGTTCCGAGGCGCCATCTTCATCATCCCCATAGTCCAGTTCCAGGACGTCTTCCTCCTGTGGGGGGATCTGCAGCTAGGTCGAGCTGGAAGCCCCAGCTGGCGCTAGCCTCCGGTGTCGCCACCGCAGCGACCTCCGTCTCCTCTCCGGCTTCAACAGCGGCGCTGTCAGAAGGGAGATAGGGGTCATGTCCAAACAAACTAGCTTGGCGGGCTAGCCGTCTGCGGAGACTTGACGGTGAACACCGCACAGTGTTGACACGAGCCAGGGACGTCGACAGCTAGCCAGGTGTGTTCCAGCCCCAGGCAGCTCGAGCAGACCTGGTGTGGATCCGTACTCGATATCTTATTCCTGCAACAACAGAGTCTCCGTGCCCTCTGGTGTGAGGGGTTTTAGCCTCCATTCCTTGCGAGCTGGTGTGCAGGCAGGGAGTCGAGGCAGTTTGCTGGTGTGCTAACCATGAAGAAGTCGAGAGATTAGCTGGTGTGCTAATGCTCGGTGCTCGAACTGCCGTGGTGGGGCGTCGAGGACGGGATCACCCCTATGTTCCCCGGGTCCTATGTTCCCCGCTTTTTCCAAAAAAAGGGTCCCATGTTCCCCGCTGTTCACCCAAAGGGTCCTATGTTCCCCGCTGTGTATGTGACTGGGGAACATAAGACCCTTTTTTAGAAAAAGGGTCCTATGTTCCCCGCTTTTCCCCAAAAGGGTTAGGGTTAGTTACTTAGGACCCTTTCTTAGAAAAAAGGTCCTATGTTCCCCAGCAACAGTGGGGAACATAGGACCCGGGGAACATAGGTACGCTCCCGTCGAGGACAGTGCTGACCAAGCCGTGGAGGGCAAGGAAAGCACTGGGTTCGATCTGGTGTGACCGACGAAGCAGAAAAAGAAAAAATATCCAAGGCTAGTAGCGCCCGGCGACAGAAGCTAAATAAGATCTGTCTGTGGACAGTTTAGCTAGCTAGCCCTGGACGAGAGATATGCTCCGAGTGAGAAGACGTGTTTGAATGACGTGGTGCCATCTGCGTGCGCTATTTAAGGTAGATGGGACTACCTGAGGCAGACAGACACGTTCACCAGCCCATCAGGATTGGCGTAATGAGATTAATGCTTCTGAGGTCTGCAGCAAGGCGTGCATCCCATAGTGAGACATCGAGCGAAATATTATGAAAGAGAACACTGTACATAATACTGTACATCTGAAGGAGCAGGATTTATCTGAAGTATGTAAATTGACTGTTCTTTCTTGTTTGTTTGTTTGTTTGTTTGTTTTAAATTAGATTGCTGATAAAAAAAAATAATTTTAAAAATCCACTCTTTTGGCTCTGATCCAGATTACAGTCTGTAAAGTAACCAGTAACCTGTCCATAAATGACTTGACTTGAGTATGGCAGTGATGTAGCTCTTCAGGACCTTTTAGTTTGTTTCAGTTGTGATAATACAAAGAGCGATGTCAGAAAGTGTATTTGTTATGTCACATGACCTGCAGTGTGGTCGTTACTCCAAAGTCCCTGCACAGCTCAGTGAGCTTCTGAGGGACTTTGGTTCCTTTGGTCCCCAGTGACCTTCAATGAAACACTCTCAGAGACTTTCAGATATTTTGGCTTGTCATTGGAGGCAAAGCACTGGTGTGAACACTAACATCAGTTACAGCTCCAGTGTACAAGACAGACCAAGACCAGAGTGTATCAAGACCGAGACAAGACCAAAACCAGAGTGTATCAAGACTGAGACAAGACCAAGACCAGAGTGTATCAAGACCGAGACAAGACCAAAACCAGAGTGTATCAAGACCAAGACAAGACCAAGACCAGTGCGACTCCCACACTGCATGATACACAATAAAACCAGGCACTCCTAAATTCATCCCCACAGGAGACAAATGAAAGTTCCTCTTCACTCACCTCTTAACTAACCCTAACCCTGCCACAGATACAGTATAAAGTAAATGTGCATGTGAACTTTGTCTTGATAAAATAACCCAAAAAAATTGCAGGGGTGAATTTTAAGTGTGGGTACTTTAATTTGTTTTCTGTGAGCAAACTGATTGTCATTTTTGTTGAGAAGATCTCAGAACAATTAGACTGTATCACTTTGTGATTTACACTGAGGAGTCTGGGCAAAAGTTATAATGTACGTTTATTCAAATCACATCCACCACTGTCAGATATGTCAGTGACATGTTCATGTAAAGGTTTGTGATTATCAGCCTGCCTGCTGATGTGATGACACAGAATGTGCACTCAGATTCAATATCAGTGTACATCCCAACATTTCTAATGATTACTTACTGAGTCACCTCAAAGATCTGTAGCCAAGAGCAGTTTGATCAGTCAGAGCTGCAGAGACGATAAAACAGGTACGTTTTGTTCCCGTGATGCTCAACATACTGTTTCTGGAGCTTTCCTCTCTGTACACAGACATCTTTGAACAGACAGAATACCATGATTTGTTTTGTTAGATTGTATCTGTGACTAAAGATGTCATTATTGTATTAAATGGATCAGCTGGATCTTAAAGAACAAGGCTTGGTTTGGATGGTTGGATGTGATGTGATGTGATGTTATAAAGAGACATTTGTAATCAAGCAAAAGAGGACATGCTCAAATATTTTAATATTGGCTAAAGACAAAACTTAAAACATCTGAGAGGTAAATGGTGATGTGACATATGACAGACAGGATGACATCATGGGGGCATTATGTTACTAAGCTCCTGCAGTCCGGGCCTGCTGTACTGCTCAGTCCAACAGCTGCACTGCAGTGCCAGGTTATGTAACCTCTCTCTGTTGATGTGTGGACGTGATGTGGCCATGTGTGGTCTGAAGCTTACAAACTGCGCAACACAAATGACGCAGATGAAGACTTCTTGTTGGCATTTTTGCTGCAATATGACATCCTGTTAAAATCAATTGGTAAATATATAATATACAAATACATCGGCATTATACAAATGCTGTTACAAGCAGAGTCCGTCGAAGTGAGGACGTTTATAATGCAGTGAAACCAACATGATTGCGTCCATTTACCACTAACCTATCCCCTTTTCTGTGGGGAGCTGCGCACTAAACAGCGTTATTACGGTAAGAGAGCCGCTGTGTAGACACGCCCCCTCGTTCAGCCAGTGTGCACCCAGGAAGAGCAGCTGTCTGTCAGTTTGTCAGACTGTCCTCCTGTTGATGTGACCGAGCGAAGACACAACGGACAGGTGAGTGGGACAGGACAAGGGACAGGACATGCAGGCATGTGGTCAAATATTATTGAGCTTTATTCGCAGCTCGTGGCTGGCAGGTCGGAAGAGAAAGCTACGTTATTAGCTAGCTGACATAAGTTTAGCTAACTGTCATAATGTTAGCTCCTATAATTCATGTGACGCTCGGTAATTCCGCTTTACACCCTAATATGGGAGAATACATTACAGGTGTTGTGAGACAACGACGGTTGATAATCATTCAAAATTCAATCTATTAATGATCGTTTTAAAGTTACCTTGCGTGGTGATGACGAAGGTACTTAATGTTACTATATGCAACATGTTATTGACATAAGACCGTTTGTGAAGTCCGAACTCAACGTGAGCCACCGTCCAATACTTCTGCAGCTGAATTCTAACTTGATGGCACCGCCCACTACAGGGTATTGTGGTGGGGGCCGACTGTATGAAGTACACAATGTACCACATGTTAATTCTGTTGCTTTATTGAAATAAGGTGCCTTTTGACAATGATATGTATGCCGAATTTTCAAACGGTAACTAACAATTAAACAGGGGGTGCGCATTGTGTTTTATGGAGAATAACGGTGTGTTAGTAAGCGAGGCAACGTTAAAGTACCACTATTTTGAATGGAAATTGGCTTCCAGGGATGTTAGCTTTACGGGTTCCTGCCACCTTGGCGAATAAGGATGATCCTTCATGTAAATGTGATCGTACGTGTTTTTGTGTGTTTTGTCAGTGTGTGTCGGTGTCGTTGTGCCAGGCCAGAGGGAAGAGTTTTATAAATAGATGGTTTGACATTAAGGGCTGGATTCCTGACCTTCTGCTGGTCAGACTGAAGCGCTGCGCAGACTCATAGGGAGGGTTCAGTAGGGTTCAGTGACTCTGGATGCATCAACCTGCTCTTATTATTATAGAACTGAACCCAAAGCCAAAGCCCCCAAGATGGTCTTCTGTGCAATTCTGGACTATTGTATGTCTAATATTGTGCCTAAACTTAAAGTAGGGCTGACATCCAGGCATCCATGTGGGAGCTCCAGGAACTCCTTGGCAAATTATAACAAAATATATTGAACATGCGGTTTGATTCATCAACATATTTCCATGTAATCTCACAGACAGGACATCCCTTTTTTAGTGGTGTTAGCGTCTGTGATATGACACTAACATATGATATTTGCATTCTTTACAGAAGTAAAATACTAAAGTAATTCCACACTATAAAAACTTCATAATAAGTCTTGAAATAACTTAAATGGTGGAATTTATGTGTTTGTTTGTTTTATAGAAAACATGCCTTTTAAATCTGCTGGTTATATCATATGTTTAAAAGAAAATCTGTTATGGTTTAGGGTTAACAGATTTGCTGAAACAGCTGCAGTACAGTTTCCAGATGAGGTTTAAAGGTGGCCATTAGAATAGTTCAGAAGTTTAAATTCTGCAGCCTCTGGCTTTAGAAAGCTGCTACCAACAGTTTGCCTCCTACATCAACTCACCAGCAGCAGTCGTCTGTCTGAACTAACGTACATGCTTCATGCACTTCCTCGTGCTCTGCTACAATAGTTTGCACAATGCATGTCTCAATCAACTGATTACCTAAAAATTCTTGTTTAACATTTAATCCTTCTCATCTTCAAACCAGTTAGAAACGCTTGCCAAACGTATATGTGCTGTGTCAGTCATGTATCTGTTGGTTCTTTTTGGTTGGTGCATTTAGTATTTATTATTTATTGTTTTTATGGTTCCCCTTTGACGTGGTAAATGAGGAGTTTTTTTAACTGATGCATCTGTAGTTTCATCTCCAATGAGTTGGCTCCTTTTTAGCTCTTAGTTTTCTCGTTTTGCTTTAAAAATTTGCATATCAGTCATATGACTGACTGCCAGCCTTTTGATAGCTGACAAAGCAGATAGTTAGCATTAAACCCCCTGAAGTATGACACACTTCTGTAGCATGTTATGTAACTTGTAACTTCTTAACTCAAAGTTTAAAGTGGCAATCTTGGAAGATTTCCGGAAGTGGCAATTATTTTTGGACCTCACTGCTACCCAGAGATCCAGTGCCACCTGTGTGATGACAGTCAGTTGGCAGCTTTGCCATGCCTCCATAACAACACCACATGAAAGCGATTTGCACCTTTTTATAAAGTTTCATCATCCGCTGTTATCGGTCTTTTCTTTATTTGTTCAATCACGACCGTTAACAGTAACATTAACCGTTTACTCCCAACGCTAGCAGAGACCAGGACAAACAGAGTCACGTGTGAACCACTAACTCTCTCCGGCCAACCAACCACTGCTAGGTGAACGCGTCACTAACTGTGCATCGCTCATGATATTTTCCAGGAAAGTCACCACCAACACCAGTGTACATCTTTGGTATTACAGCAAATGCAAGGGCTCTCATCAGTGGGCTACAAGCTAACTTATTTGTCTCTCTAGATTGTGGCTCTATTGTCGGTTGGTTCAATTTTATGTGGTCTTTGCTCCACATAATGAAAAATACAAGAGCTCTACATTGGCACACATTCAGCTACAATCTGACTGTAAATGGAAGAGCAGCAGTTATCAAAGTATTCAAGCAAGGCTAAAAACAAGGTGTATTTTGTGTGGTGCATAGCAGCATTACGTCGCCGTCACTGAGGTAATGAAGTGTACAGAAGCTGTTAAATTGATTTTGCTTCATCTTTAGAGGATCAGTGTGTGTGCACACTGTTGCTCACTGTGTTGGGGACATGTAATGTGAAATAATGGTCAGCAGAAGTGCAGTGCAACCACAAACTACAGCCAGACATCACTGCTAGGTTAAACAAACAGCACTACAGTACATACTTGTTTTTTGTGTATGAGTATGATGTGTCTGATGATTTCATGATTTCAAGTATTAAGAATTTTTAACGGGACGATCCACTGCAATTAAAGAAAAAACAACAAGCCTCCAGAACAGCTCCAGTGCTTTTCTCATTGTTTCTCCACTTTGCTGGAGGGATGAACATAGGGCTGGGTGATATGGCCAAAACTGTTATCCCAAGTTTTTTTTTTTATATTGATCGATGTCGATAATTATCCCGATATACAACAATAATAATGTTGAATTGACAGTTTCAAGAGTATTCTCCTTAGGACAGAACCCAAAACAAACCAGGTTAATTATGGTTTATAAAATACAATTATTTATTGTCAGAATGAATAGGTGACAAACATTCAGCAGAACCAACCAACCAAATGGCTTTATGTTAAACACTGAATAAATAAAATGATGAATATGCACAACAAATTGCTTGTTTCAAACATGTCTCAAACATTTTATAGGTAATACTGAACTGAACATTGATTAAAGAAAATACAATAAAAAGGTAAATGTTGAGGATGATTATGCTACTGTATTCTTTGAATATTGCACATTCTTGAGCTTGCAGGTAGTTGTTCAGTTCAGCTTTAATGCCTCCTGTTCTGATGTGGTTCTGATGTGCGACCAGACCACATTTCAGCGGTGACATCCCTGAGCTGCTCCTCCAACTTTACCCTTCACTCTGTGTAGAGCTGATTTTTCAACTGTGCTTATAGGCATCATCTCTTTAGCGATACAGTACGTAATTGCGCTGGTTATGTCTCTGTGTCGCTTTGGTTTCTTCTCATATGGGGTAATGGCTGAAAAAGCAGCGGCAATTGTTGGTTGTCGAACTGAAGTTTGACTAGTGGGGCTGGGCTGTTGGCTACTTGAGGGGAGGCTGACGCTGGCATGATATCGCAAACTCATGCTTTTTGAAGTACTGTTTGGGACGGTACCTTTTGAGATGATAGAAGAGGTTGGTGGTGTTTCCAGTTCTGCTGAGGACTGGTCGTCGACACATTTTGCACCTAATGGTGGTCTGTCCTTTTTCAGACTTCAGGAAGCCGAACTGTTTGGTATGACCTTTCTTCGGTACAATTTCTTCATCTTTGGCAGTTTCCTCGCACTCGGTTTCGCTAGTTGGGCCGCTCATTTTCTTGTGTCGGCTAAACACAGGTGGTCACCATCATTCTGAGTTGTTGTGAGTGGGAGGGGCCGGAAACATGTATCAACCACATGCATTTGTTTCTCTGCTGTGCGATTGGCTGTTGGTGTAGTGTTTTCTAGGTAGAGGACAACAGACTCACAAATAACTATCGAAAATAAATGTCATAAATTTATCATCGTTATCATGGAAAATTTTATCATGAGAATTATCGAGATCGTTTTATCGCCCACTGCCCAGCCCTAGATGAACAGCATCGTTATGGAGAGCATCCTAACATGTCGCTCCCATTGTTCTCAGTTGGGTCGAGTTCTGGCCGTTGTGAATTTCATACAGTTTTTATTGCCAACATACTTCCAACGCATTGCTCAACATTTGATCATTTGAAAAGTGTTTTCTGGCAGATAAAGTGCTGTAATTATTTAGTAACCTGTCTTTTCCTCTTCACAGGAGGCAAGGGATCAGTTAACTTTGAAGAGATCTCCGTAAGATGTTGCCACAGCACCTGAAGCAGATCAGAGTCCTAATGCTCAACGACAAGGAGAATTTACAGAGAACCCTGTTCAGACTTGAACAAGGTAATGCTTCTTTTGAACAACGTAAAGGCTAGGGGTTGTGGCTAAGTTGCATCGTGGGTAATGTAGGCACCAGGTTTTGAAAAGGAAGAAGAATGTGTGGAATAAAAACAGATGATATCTCTGTTTGTTTTTAAACTGTCCACAATGAGTCCAACAGTGTTACAGGAGTCAATGATAGATCAGTAGACTACCTTCTCTGGTACCTACATTACACACAATGGATGTTAGCCACTGAGTGACATCACAGGAAGCAATTTATCAGATGACATGCAGCCTCCTCTGGAGCCAGTAAAGGCTTTACACCTCAAAGGCAGTTTTTTCTCACCACTGTGGCCAAGGGCTTGCTCATGGGGGAAATGTTGGCTCTCTGTAAATAAATGAATTTAGGAGTGTGGTCTAGAGCTGTTGTCAAGAGATAACTTTTGTCGTGAATTGGTTCTATGCAAATAAAGATTGATTGATACTTTTTCACAGCAGTAGAACTCCCAAAGGCCTGCAAACACTTTGATGTAAAACACACTTACAATATACGGACAACAGCCATCAGAAACACCATCAACAGTTTAATGACTTCTCAAACAAAAACACTGATGAAAACAGCACAATAGACAACGGCCACAGTAACATACCATGACCAGAACTCACCTGCTTCAGGCTGCGTTTAGCTGGATGTGGTGGTGCTCTGCTGCTTGTTGCCTGACCTGCAGCTGTGTTCAAACATACAGTACACACATACTGTTACCACTGCATTGAGTCTGTTGTGTCATTCTACTTCATATAAAGTAGGCACTGTACAAATAAGCTTTATTTAATTTGACAAAGACCTGCATTTAATTAGTAACAAGGTTTAACTGTAACATTCAGTAATAATAAAAATAACAACAACAACAATAAAAATAATTAAAACTGCAAGCAGTGATGAATGGGCCCTCGACCCATGTACGTCGGGCCGTGGTGCTGTCGGAGGGCGCGCGACTAGATGTGTGCTCGCTCGTTGCCTGTGGAAAGGTTCCTACCTAAATGGGATCCGTGTCACTGAAAACACAACAGTGACATTTTCAGTGACTTCCTGTGTCCAGTGGGTGGGACTATGGATATGAGACAGTATTGCATGCATCGTATTCAGGGCGAAACACTGTACATGTGTGACGAATTTGGTGTAGATGTGAAATTGTATGTTGGAAAAAAGAAAATGGCTGCATGCAATCCAAGATGGCCGACTTCCTGTTGGGGTGAGAAGTTCCACAAAATGAATTCCTGTCTAAATCGATGAGACCTATGAGTCCTGCAACATATGAAGATCGGAGAAAGTTGTTGTTCACATGACCCGGCGTTAGGGGGGGCTATAGATATGACACTGTATTGATGCATAGACGTATTCAGGGCGAACCCCTCTACATGTGTAAGCAATTTGGTGTAGATGGTAAATTGTATGTTGAAGTTATAAGGACTTCCTGGTTATGGCGAAGGAAGCAAAAGCTTTTGATAACTTTTCATGTTCAAGGTCTGAGGATGATACTGAGTGAATGTGAAGTCTATGATGTGAAATCTGTAGGATGAGTTCATTAAAGTACGAGGCAAGTGTGAAAGCGGCGGCGAAATCTGAACTTCGAATCAAAATGGCCGACTTCCTGTTGGTCTGAGGGTTTGGGTGTTGATTCTTGTTTGGTGCGTCTGGTGATGATACATGCGTACCGAATTTCGTAGGGCTGTAATCTCCTAGTCGACTGGTCGATTTATTGGTCGATACATTCTGGCTCGACCAAAATTCTGATTGGTCGATTTTTGGCGTGTTAATTACATGCTGCTATGGCAGTGCGTAAACACGCAGCGGGTCCTCTCCATCCCAGTGCTGTGTGTCCTGCATATGGCATATTTGACTTCATCAGGAGGAAAGTACCAAGTGCTAATAGGGGTGTTTTCAGAGCACCCCTGTTTCACAGGTAGCAGTGTGTCTTCGGAACACCCCCCTTGTTTTCACTATTTTGGATTAGCCCAACCCACTACAGACAAACAGATTGAAGAACGTACTAGAAGGCCTAGGTCCGGTGGTTTGTTAAACATTTATTTATTTTTAAGCGTTTCATTTACAGTCATTCCTATTCTACCATGTCAAAGACGTCAGCAGTGTGGCAGCATTTTATAAAAATAGAAAATGGAAAAAAAGTCGAATGCAAAGTTTGCAAACAACAGTTTGTATATCACAGCTCGACTACAAACATGGCATATCACCTGAAAATGGTAAGCTGACTTGTCTGCGTTAGGTTGCTCCGTCTGTTTTAAGTATATGAACATATCAGAATTGGCATATTTCAATGTTTTAGTCTAATAATCGTTTTATAACTGCAGGTGCACCCGCCCGCAACGGCAGCATCCCCTAGTTCGTGTCTCAGCCATGAAGCTGAGCTCCTTGCGAGTCTCAGTCTCGCTCTGTGCGAGGACACGCGCAGAGTGAAATGATAGTGTCTGTCAATTATTCTAACATGACAAAAACAATTGTCTAAATATTCCTCAACAGTTCTTGTGCTGATATCACTAGTTGACATAGTATATTTTTGGAAATCATGGGCTATGATATTGCGCAGATGCACGTGATGCAAAACGCTGTCTACCAAGAGGCCCCCCCATTAGTCGAAATTTCTTTGGTTGATTACAGCCCTAGAATTTCGTTCATGTATGTGCATGTAGCAGGCTGGCCTTCAAGTTTGAAACATTCCAGGGGGCGCTGTGGAGTAGAGGCTGACATTTGTTCGGGAATCTCACGGGATTCCTGCGGGATGGGAGTCAACCTTACTATTAATCACGTGATTAACCAATAGGACAACAACAACAAAAAAACATAGGACAGGCGCGCCGCCACTTTGTAGTTTTCTTTCCATAAGCCTACACTGTTATGCAAGTCAAAAGAACTACACAGCCCAGAAGCCAACAGTGCTTCCGGCCGCCGCTTTCTGCCGCTTTCCGTCGGAATATCAACTGTCTGACTCGGTGTACTCTCTGGAGCCCCGAGTCGGAAAGTTGATATTCCGACCAAAAGGGGGCATGCCTTGGTGAAATGTTGCGAGACAGCTGCGAGATTTCCCACTTTGCAACTCGGGCGAGTGGTGTCCCATGCATCTAGAATGCAGCATAAGAGGCACACTTGCAAGGCAAATTCTGTTTGGGTTTATTCAACTAAGGTAGGCATGGTGTGACCCATGTATTGTTTTCTTGTTTGTTTGTTGTTTTTTTTTACTGTAACTGACCTCCAAAAGAGCTAGAAACAGGGACTTAGCAGGTGGTCTTCCATAGAAAAACTATAGGGACCACAGGCCATGTATTATTTATGTTTTGTGCCCTTTAGTGAAGGTTTTTTGTTTGTCTCTCCTGTCACCAGTGAAGGGCATCACATCAACTCTCACATCCCTGCCTGGCAAGCATCCAACATACATTCTTATGCATGTCTTTGTCTCTGCTTCACATGTCTGTAATGTAGTTGTGGTCAGTCTCTGAAGCTTGAAACAAAGTTAGCCGCCTAGCTACACTGAGTTAGCAAAGCGAAGAAAACACAAACAACAGTGGCACCATTGAAAGAAACACACTAACAGCAGCCTGAAGAAAAGAAACACAGCTGCTACCGATATAGCTGAGTGTCTTGGGTTCAGCAAACTGAGCAGGTTTAATAAGAAAATAATAAATGGGACATGGAGACACGGTGCATTTGATTTTCACATCTCCAACCTTAAGGTTACTCCAAAGTGTCTCTGA
The DNA here is from genome assembly GCF_040436345.1 of Pagrus major. Taxonomy (NCBI): domain Eukaryota; kingdom Metazoa; phylum Chordata; class Actinopteri; order Spariformes; family Sparidae; genus Pagrus; species Pagrus major. The sequence continues at coordinate 1,467,740 of NC_133235.1, read as the reverse complement.
CAGTCCTTTTAAATCACAATGTTATGTGGTCGACGGCTTCGTTGTTGATGACTGTATTAAAATCCTGCCTACATTTACCTGTACTGTCCGCAGTGGACACACAAAACACATGGAGGGCTTAGGTACAGTGACCACGGGTTACGTAGCAGTTCAAAGGGAACTATACCTACAGTGATAATGAGTGTTTTGTGGAAAAAGTGAAAGACACTCAGTAGGAGTAATGTTGTGTGTGTGTGTGTGTGTGTGTGTGTGTGTGTGTGTGTGTGTGTGTGTGTGTGTGTGTGTGCGTGTGCATGCGCGTGCGTGCGTGTGTTGGCTGAAAGAGGAGTAGCTAGTTGTCTTGGATGGAGAGGTGTACCTTTTGACATTTACAGCACTCTGAATCTGATAGGGATTATAAGGCCTGCCAGTTAAAGCGGACTATATATAGACAGTCCTGTCATGGTCCACACTCTGGAGAATCAGAGAGTCTGACATTTTAACTAATCTCACTATGACTGACTGTATGTGTAGAGTAGGGCTGCACGATATTGGAAAAAACTGATATTGCGATTTTTTTTAACCCTCCGATATATATTGCGATATGAAAAAATACAGGAATTTTCATCAGATGACCTGAATAGCACTTTATGTTATGCTACACTGCTGTTATCTTGTGGACAATTAACCTGCACTGATCTTACCTCTTTTTGTGAATGTTACGAGTATGGCTTCTGTCTGTGTTTTAGAGATATTCTTATTGTTATCTTTTATTGCTTGCTTTTATTGTGCTGGGAGTACATGTTTCGTTCTATCATGTGCAAACGTGAATTGAATGACAGTAAACAAACCTTTGAACCTTTTGAGCTCTCCATCTTAAAATGGAACATTCTAGCTTTATAATTACAAGTAACTAACAATGAGTGATAAACAGGTTATTCAACCTTTTATTCAACAACTGAAATCTTTTACAGCAAAACTAAACATCTTTCTTTTTATCAAAAATGATTTAAAAAAATAATAATAATAAGAGCAGCTCTACATCAGATTCCTGAGTGGTCGACAACTCCTTGTTTTGTAAATAGTAGAAAATAAGTAAACAAATTAGTTGTGTTACCTCTCGTTGTGGCAACAGATGCAGTGTCGACACAGAACACGTGTTTGGTCAATATCATCCTTCTTGTAGCCAAAATAATTCCAGATAACTGACTTTGCTTTTCTTTTTGGCGCCAAGTCTTAGTTTTTGGTGATTTTCTCTTGTTCGTTGCTCATTTTTCAATGTTGTTACAAGCGACTGCGATATGTGCAGGGGCGTGGTTTGCTTCAGCACACTGAATAAGAACTAATGTGATTGGTGGATCGCTGCGCATGCAGAGTCTGCATGCACAGTGTGTTGCAGGTACCCTTGAAATTAGATGAGTTCATTTGCCTCCTACATCGCAGGCCCTGCGATGTGACTATTGCGCACACGTACATCGCGATGACGATGCTCAAAAGATATATCGTGTAGCTCTAGTGTAGCGTATGCTTTCCGTTTATGTCACAGTCTCGGCCTCTGTGTTTGTTGACAGAGGGCCTGTATGGATGTGGGAACAAGCAAATAAATAAGCAGGCTCAAAATAGGAGGGTTTTTTATCATGAACTGATCCTTTCAACCTCCAAAATATCACAGAAATGAATTGGACTTCAAGGTAGAATGGAAACACATGACACAGCATTAGGGATTTAAACATACCAGTGTGTCTGTCATGGGTCCATATGTTGAAATAAAGCAATAAGTCAAACCACTTGTGCCTCCTCAGGGTTCGAGCTCCAGTTCCGCCTGGGTCCAAGCCTTCAAGGGAAGAGGGTTATGGTGCACACCAACTATCCACTTGAAGGACAAGTGTTTGAACGACACAACTTCCGCGTTTTGGCATGGAACTACCCAACAGGCAGGGAGGATGACTCTGATAAGTTCTGCTCTCTGGATCTCAAGATTGCTGGCTCCTATGAATACTACTTTGGACATGGGTAAGACCCACCTGATAATGGACCACAGTCTATGTTTCATATATGAAAACGTATAGTTTATACATTATGAGTTAGGGCTGGGCGATAAAACGAACTCGATCATTTTCATGATAAAATTTTCCATGATAACGATGATAAATTTATGACATTTATTTTCGATAGTTATTTTTGAGTCGGTTTTCCTTTACCTAGAAAACACTACACCAACAGCTAATCGCACAGCAGAGAAACAAATGCATGTGGTTGAAACATGTTTCCGGCCCCTCCCACTCACAAAAACTCAGAATGAAGGCGACCACCTGTGTGTTTAGCCGACACAAGAAAATGAGCGGTCCGACTAGCGAAACTGAGTGCGAAGTCTGACAAAGGACAGACCACCATTAGGTGCAAAATGTGTCAGAACTGGAAACACCACCAACCTCTTCTATCATCTCAAAAGGTACTCTCCCAAAGAGTACTCCGAAAGCATGAGTTTGCGCTATCATGCTAGCGTCAGCCTCCCCTCAAGTAGCCAACACCCCAGCCCCAATGCTTCTACTAGTCAAACTTCAGTTCGACAACCAACAATTGCTGCTGCTTTTTCAGCCATTACCCCATATGAGAAGAACCAAAGCGACACAAAGACATAACCAGCACAATTATGTACTGTATCGCTAAAGATATGATGCCTATAAGCACAGTTGAAAAATCAGCTCTACGCAGAGTGAAGGGTAAAGTTGGAGGAGCAGCTCAGAGATGTCACCGCTGATATGTGGTCTGGTCGCACGTCCGAACCACATCAGGTCTTACAGAACAGGAGGCATTAAAGCTGAACTGAACAACTACCTGCAAGCTCAAGAATGTACAATATTCAAAGAATACAATAGCATAATCATCCTCAACATTTACCATTTTATTTTATTTTCTTTAATCAATGTTCAGTTCAGCCCTATTATGAGTGCATTGCTGTCTGATGAGCTGAGGAAGTAGAAGATATGATGTCCAGTCAGCTGTCAACAGAAGGCAGTCTAGCACCAGTAGAAAGTCTGCTCTCTCTTCAGAACATTATCACATGATGTCTTGTGTTCTTGAATGTTTCTGGACTGACAGTACGACTGCTGACTGTGAACTCATCATGGTGTACTGTAATGTAACACTGATATCAGTGTGCAGAACATCAAAGTTCATTTACCATCGAAACAGTTGTTTTATACAACAATCACAAATCAGGTTCAGGTTAACATAACACAATGGTACATGTGTATATATATGAAAAAGTGTATATTAAAGATCTTGAGGTTTTATGAATCTGTATTAGATCGTTCAATTGAAGACTGAGTTGAATCAGAAAATGTATTTTTTTGAATCCCTATTTAAATATATAAAATGTATTTTTTTGAATAATAGACTATGGCTGTTAAAATATGTTTGACAGCTGCATAGCTCTGTGTTAAGAACAAATCTCCTGCATCAATGCTTTCTATTGATGGTTCATTATAATATGTTGTAGTGTCCTATAGTATTTTTTATTTGCGTAATGTCCTCTATGATTTCCTATAGGTTAGGTTAGGTGCCATTCTTTTTTTGCTCAGCCACTCTATGACACCTGACACCCAGACGCGGATTAATGCACAGGCTTCCCTAGGCTGCAGCCTAGGGGGCCCACGTGTGGAGGGGCTGTGGCGTCACAGCCGTGGGACTTTTAAAACAAGGTGATTTCATCCCCCCGACTTTCTCCTAAGGTATTAAACCGTTTGCCCGCCCTCGCGGTGTACCAGCGTACTAAAATGGAGCGCACCTCAGCCCCCCATACATGAAAACCCATTGGCCAAGTTAGATTGATTGACAGCCATCAAGCCAATCACAGCCATTTGACCAAACCCACTAGTCCCGGCCCCCCGGGAAAGTAAACACGTACATGCTAACACGGAGTTGCCGTCACTCGCTGCTGCAGACAGCGAACAGAGCAGAGGTATGAAACGGTTATTTAACTAGTTAATAATGTAGAATTTTGTCTTTAAATAACTAAACTATGTCTTGCTTTGTGGCATGTCCGCTAATATTAAGCAAGCCAGGTGGCAAACAAAGTTAATGCAAGGCAGGTAAAGTTAATGGTAACTGACAGATAGTTTTCTAGAGACATCCACTGATTTTGATATTATTCAACATTATCATTATTCTTTTTGTTAGGAATGCCAAACAGGAAGAGGCAGCAGAAGATTGACTTCTTTTTCAAGTCAAGTTGTCATTTAATTGGAGTTATGTGACAGGAGGGAAACAGAAAGCTAGCTTTCAATCCATAAATGCACTAGTTCAATTTTATGGTAGTACATTCATATTCTTGCATTAATGCCATGTAGGTGTTCATTTACGTAACTTAAAGCTATTTGTTGGAGTTTAAAACCTTCTTTTCAATGAAGAAAATCTCCTACATCAACTCATCCCTGTTACTGCTCTCAGAAACTAGAAAAGAATAGAAATGAAGACAATGAAATGCAATAAAACTATTAAAATCTTAAATAATAAGAGGAATAAAATAATATAGAGTACAATAAAGGCTAGGATGAAAGATTAGTTAAAACAGATTAGAACAACAAAATATATGTAAAATAATTAATAAAAAGCAGATAAAAGAACAACAAAAGAATTGAATGTTTCCTAATCAAAATCAGCTGTTTGTTCTAAGTTTACATAAAATATTTCAACACTTCCATGTTCAGGAATATTAACATTGAGTTCTTTATGTAGGATGTTTCTGAGGAAGGGAAGTCCAGGAGGCAGGACAAAGGAGAGCATGGAGAAGATGAGGGAGAGAACAGGAGAGAAGTTGGAGAGAAGACAAGAGGGGGAGAACACAGGAGAAGAGAGGGAGAACACAAAAGAAGGAGAAGGGGAGAACATGAGAGAAGGAGAGGGAGATAACACAAGAGAAGAGGGAGGAACACAGTGTTCTTGCCAATTTCACTCACTCACACTTGTTCTTTAATAAGACATATACATTAATTTCTTAATACCATGGTATGTGATTGCTTGTGAATATATAATATCTTAGGTTAAAGAGCGTTGTGCTATAATGTACATTTTGAATGCAATATTATTGGCATATCCTAGTGAAGAAAATCTAGAAATGCATCGCATTAGTTTTGGAGACTGAAACAGGGGCCAATGTGGTTGCGGTGCTCATGTGCTACCCCAGAACCCCCCCACATTTAAAATTGCTGCTCCACCCCTGTGGAGGGGATCTTGGATTGGTCAGATTATTTTTTTAGAAATTTAAATACACTTGTATAATTATGGTACTTGTACAATAATGGAAAAATTCATTGACCTCTATTGGTCCATGGGGTAATAAACAAACAAAACAGCACTGATTGGGCAGACATGGGTCACCTCATCCAATCAAGCTCATCGATTCGATTTGACCTACCTGTGTGCTAACTGGAGTGTGTGTGGATCATGTTTGCCAAATATTCTCCTGCACTGTTACACATGGTGCAAAATTACATTTTTTCTGGGAGAGCATGATGCATAAGGGGGGGCCCACATAAAAATAGCCTAGGGGCCCATGACTACCTTAATCCTCCTCTGCTGATACCAGTTAACCTGTAGTGTAAGTGCTTCTTCAACTCCACTTTGTCCTTCCTTCTCCTAAATCATCTTTTATTAGTTTCTTTTGTTGTTTTTCCACAGAGACACAGAGCAGTCAGGAAGAGGATACATTGTTGTCGATCCAGTCCTTCGTGTTGGAGCAGAAAGTCACGTCCTCCCGTTAGACTGCATCACCATCCAGACCTACCTGGCCAAATGTCTGGGACACCTGGATGACTGGCCAGATAGACTGAGTGTCGCCAAGGAGTCAGGTGTGTGTGTCTCTTAGTATATTAGGGGAGAGCCATGATTACCGCGTGGATGAGTCTGTGCAGCCACTAAAAAGGACATCAAGTGTCCATTTACTAGAAAACCAAAAGGGATGCTGAATTTGAAGGGAGGCTGTATGAAGAGGTCTGTTGATGTTTCACCTCTACAATTCAGCTTTCCTTTTGTGTTTGATTACACTGAATACAACAGATGAAGCAGCTCCTCTCCTTCTTGTAAGGCTGTCACCATTTTGATTTAATTCGTAGTGCACATGTGAGGACTACGTCTTACTGTAGACATCGTGTATTGTGTATGCATGGAACACATCCACCAAGCCGACTCCAGACAGTAGCATAAACACAACTACTACATGTTCGTGGTGTCAGTAGCTGTGCGTCTACCTAGAGGCCTCAGACAACTCAAGTACTTTATACTTTAAGGACAAGTTCACCCAAACATGGTGTTGGAAAATGCTGACCGAAATTCAGGTGAGGTTTTATAGTCGAGAAAACATTGCAGCATATCCTAAACAACTGGAAAACAGCAGCTATAGAAGCACTGTAAAGGCTGCTGGTTATCAGTAATAAACCTTTATACTATGCCATCTTGGGATTGAATTTGATAGAATTGTGCCCGGAAAGTCTTTGAATGTTTGGGAACCTGATCTGTGTGTGTGTATGTTTCTCTCACAGGATACAACATGATCCACTTCACACCTCTGCAGACTTTAGGAGAGTCCAGGTCCTGTTACTCCTTGGCAGACCAGCTGACCTTTAGCCCTGAGTTCAGTCCAGCTGGCAAGAACTACACCTGGGCAGATGTTGGGGCACTGGTGGAGAAGTTACAGAAAGAATGGAACATGCTGTGTATTACAGATGTGGTGTATAATCATACTGGTGAGTGACTGTGTGTATCTCTTTATGTGTGTGCACACTGTATTCTGGTACAACTGGTTTACAGCCCAATGAAACCAATGAAAATGTTGCACCCTATAGCCCTGATTATACCATTTCTACAACCAAAATTAGAGTATATCCAAGTTTTTTAAATCAGAATCAGAATCAGGATCAGAAATACTTTATTATCCCTAGGGGAAATTGTTTGTGTTACAGCTGCTCCCGTTCAAAGTTCAGAATATGCAGAAATAATAATAATAATAATAATAATAATAATAATAATAATAACAATAACAATAATAATATCAATATCAACAAAAACAAAACAAAAATACATGAAATGTACATACAGAGCAATAATGCCACACTCGAGGAGCGAGGAATTAAACAGTTTGATAGCCACAGGCAGGAATGATTTCCTGTGACGCTCTGTGGTGCATCTTGGTGGGATCATTCTAGTGCTGAATGTACTCCTGTGGCTGACCACCACGTCATGGAGTGGATGAGAGCCATTGTCCAAGATGACGTGTAACTTGGACAGCATCCTCCTCTCTGACACCACCGTCAGAGAGTCCAGCTCCACTCCCACAACGTCACTGGCCTTGCAGATCAGTCTGTTCAACCTTTTTGCGTCCGCTACCCTCAGCCTGCTGCCCCAGCACACAACAGCATAGAGTATAGCACTGGCCACCACAGACTCATAAAACATCCTGAGCATAGTTCAGCAGATGTTGAATGAGAAAATAGAGACAACTCTGTCCCTTCCTGTAGAGGGCATTGGTGTTCTTAACCCAGTCCAGTTTATTATCAATGTGGACTCCCAGATACTTATAATCCTCCACAATGTCCACACTGACCCCCTGGATGGAAACAGGGGTCAACGGCACCTTGGTCCTCCTCAGGTTCACAACCAGTCCCTTGGTCTTTGTCACATTGAGCTGTAGATGGTTCTGCTCACACCATGTGACAAAGTTGTCCACAACAGTCCTGTACTCATCCTCAGCACCTTCACTGATACATCCAACTATTGCTGAGTCATCCAAGAACTTCTGGAGATGACAGGTCTCTGTGCAGTAGTTGAAGTCCGTGGTGTAGAGGGTGAAGAGGAAGGGAGAGAGGACAGTCCCCTGTGGGGCCCCGCTGTTGCTGACCACTCTATCTGATACACAGTGTTGTAAGCGCACATACTGTGGTCTGCCAGTCAGATAGTCAATAATCCAGGTCACAAGGGGGGAATCCACCTGCATTGCTGTCAGCTTCTCACCCAGTAGTGCCGGACAGATGGTGTTGAATGCACTGGAGAAGTCAAAAAACATGACTCTCACAGTACTCACCAGCTTGTCCAGGTGGGCGTAGACACGCTTAAGCAGGTATATGATGGCATCCTAAACTCCAAGTTTGGGCCGATAGGCGAACTGTAGGGGGTCCAAGAGTGGTTTGACCAAGGGCCGGAGCTGCTCCAAGACGAGTCTCTCCAGGGTCTTCATGATGTGGGAGGTCAGTGCCACAGGTCTGTTGTCCTTGAAGCCACCAGGACGCGTTGTCTTCGGCACAGGGACAAGGCAGGACGTCTTCCACATCACAGGGACCCTCTGTAGACTCAGGCTCATGCTGAAGACATGGTGAAGTACTCCACATAGCTGGGGGGCACAGGCTTTGAACGTGACGTGATGACGTCAGTTTTGTGGCAGGAAGCTATGCTGTACCTCTCGTTTAGTTAGCACACGCTATATGTATGTTTTTCTTTGCCCCTTTTTTACTCACTAAAGGATGTCTGAATGGAATTAACAGTCTCGCTTCGTCATTTTTAGTTACAAGCTGATTCTGCTACAGGGGTCTCAGCATCAAATCTGTTAATAAATGCAGGTAAACCTGCTGAAATAGACGACTGACTCCTTTCACAATCCCGCCAGTTTGCCTTTCTGCATTTTTTGTGTGTGTGTGTGTGTGTGTGTCAAATTCGTGATGATGAAAGAAAACATTCCAGGAACACATAAAGGACTACATGTGCTAAAGAATTAGATTATTATTGAGATCAGCACTATGTGTGATTATAAAGAGCAGTTGAGCAGAACTGACCAGAGCTACCTATATATAATATACACACAAAGTTCAGGCTTCGTGAATACATTTACTCACAGAGTTCATTTGAGAAATAAAAATGAGACAAAACTATTCATTTTGTGCTTTGTGTTGTGCTTGTTGACACAGAGTGATGTCATTGTGAGAATCTAACAAGAACAGACTAGGAATGTGTGGCTTATTTAAAATGTTTCAATTAAATGTTTATATTTGGATATGTCCAACCCTAACCCCAACCCTTCTATCACTTACCAATGTGTTATTATGATCATATCATATCAGTCTGACCCTGAAATTTTTGAAATTATATCCCTCAGTCATACACACACTCCTGGAATCAGACAAAATATTTATTTTTTAATCAATCATGATGTGAACTATTATCTGTCAATATTTTCATGCCAAATATGAATATGAATAATATGGCTGGGTATATATATAAATGGATTTTCCAATTCAAATCAATCTTTATTTGAATGATCCAGTATCGATTCAGAATATCCTGAGACTGATCTTTCAATACATGCCTTTCCCCCTGATACATGACAGAGTTCGAAATGAACATCCACTATGCACCAGGTGCAGGTACCTTTTCTGTTTGCTGAGTAAATGCCTGTTAGTTATCTGCCACGTAAATGTTCGTTCCAAACCAATTTATGTTATGACCACCTAAAGGAATTACCAAAAAGTGGTCTAACATAAATAACACAACCGAGTTGCAGTCAAAAAAAGAAAATCATTTATTAAACAAACAACAAACAAACAGATGAAAAATCCCTAAATAACTCCAAAATAATCAACAACAAACTGATGGGCTGGCCAAAATACACAAAAAAAGAGCCCTTCCAAACCAACCCACCAGGGACCGTTGGACTGGGGACACCCTCTACCCTAAAGCATAATATCACCACAGTCAGCCTCCTGACTGATTGACTGCTGCTCAGCCTGGATGGTGGAAGGAGGAGAGTAAGAGCAGAGTGTCCTACCCCCTCTTATTGGTTAGCTTCAATCAACCAGGACCACTTTCACCTGGGGAAAAAAGAGACAAAAAGCATCAGTCAACAGTTGCACATCATGACCAGCAGAGACTCTTAGTCTGCTCAAATGCCGACTGGCAGGCATCAGAAACCACTCAGATCTTCCCTTCAGACTTAATAGGTCAGTCAAAGTAGAGGCTACAACAGAGAAATTTTTACAGAAGCCTCTGTAATAACCGACCATCGCCAAATAATAACGGAGCTCAATTCAGGTGGTCAGAACAGGGAAAGATCTGATACACTCCACCTTAGCCTGAACAGGGCGGACCTGACCTCCCCCCACCACTCGTCCCAGATAACTCAAGGTAGCCTGCCCAAACTCACACTTGGAAAAATTCACTGTCAAACCTGCCTCCTTCAAATGACAAGACAGAGTGCAGATGCTCTATGTGTTCAACCGATGGCTCTGAACGAAGGTCATCAAGATAGGCTTCACAGAATGGCAAACCAGACAAAACAACATTCATCAAACGCTGAAAGGTGGCCAGTGCATTATGCATGCCGTTGGGCCATTAACTTTTCGAAAATCCATGCAGAAGCAATCTTCACCATTAGCTTTATCAGCAAGTAGACATGGGGAGCTCCACGCACTACAGCTGGGCCCAGCCATGTCATGTTGCACCATGTACTCTACCTGCTGCTTAAGACTAGAACGTTTATCTGGATATTCTTGATATGGATGCTGTTTAATGGGTTTTGAATCACAGACATCAATATTGTGCTTCAATAGATGTGTTTGAGAAGGAACATCAGCAAACTGTGTTATGTTAGACTCAATTAGTATTGTGTGTATCAGACAGATGTGATAAAGAGCAGGGAGGTTTCTCAAGATTTCAGAGTTTAACAGCTTTAACAACTTTACCTACCTCCAGGCTAACAGACAGCGCCACACGGGTCACACTAGCCTCACCTGTTTCTGAACCAGACCTCGTATCCTACTGAGCCTGCTCCCTTTCACAGTAGGAATTTGACATGTTAATGTGACAGAGGTGGTTTCTACGCCAGAAATCTGGAGGTGGCTATAAGATAGTCTCTGTCCCTGACCTTTTCCCGAACAAAGTAGGGACCACAATAACGAGCCTTTAAAGCTATGGTCTACGATTTGAAAGATTGATCATTATTATTAACATTATTTAGATGGTGGTTATGGGCCAATAGTATGACCTACACAATGTGAAGAGCAAAAGGAACCAATAAATCCATTCTCTCTAGCGCCTGCAAAACAGCAAAGAAATTGACCAATAGCAGCCATCCAGTCCGAATGGGAGTTTCCCCTTGCTCAAATTTGCACTCTCTCTCTCGGACAGCGGCTGGAAAGGCTGAAAGAAAGCTAAAGTCTGTCACTGAAAAGGCAGATACAACGGTGGCAAAAGCTCTGTGAAGATATGGACCTGAAAAGCGATGCTGATACAGCAGAGTTTTTGTTGAACAGGTAATCTTTCGTCTTTTTTGTGGATGTTGTGACACAGATAACTTTTATGCCGATGCTGGCTTATGACTGTGAAAGCTGCCGTTAGTTTTTTTCTGTGTTATTAGACGGTGTCAGAACAATTTCTGTCTCTGCAATATTGTCAACACTTGTTTACTTGTTCGATGGAGACGTTAGCCTCTATGTTAGCATTGTAAGCTGAAATTGCTATCATGTTTACACCAAATCAGCCTATTTATTTGCTCGTGGCAGCTAAATTGCAGCAAGTAATGTAAGTAAGGTGAATGAATGGATGAATGAAACCCCTCCGCTTCGTGTTGGGGTTTCATTCATCCTGTCCGGATTTATTTCTCCATAACAACCTCTTGCCCGGTCACTACTCAACTGTTTTGCTAACCCTCCTCCCGGTCTTGTCCATTTGTTTTCAACGAAGCCTTTGCTAAATCAATATGATGGATTATCATATACGCGTTACGATGTGTGTATTTGTGTGTCTTATCTGTCATGAACAAGAGATGGGGCACGTTTGTGTCGCGGTCGTGGTGCTACTCAGACAACAGCTGGGACACAGCTGGGTCCGAGGCTCATGCAGGTTTAGTTTTCAGCCACAATGTGGAAGCGATCGTTATGATTAAAGCTAACGGCAGCATCTGTTAGTCTCTTGGCCCTCAATAACTTTTAGAAGTGGCTAACTTAACTGTTGATAAATAGTAACTTATAACGTAGCTGTAACGTGTAACGTATCTGTAACATGCTAATGACGTTACGCTAGCTTGGCTGTGGAGCTTAGCTGTGGACATTGTAATGACTTACAAGATTTCCGTTAGTTTCAACGTGCATTGTAATATCTTTACCTGTGAATCCGACATCGTTACTCCGCATTCAAAGCTGGCGCCGTATTTGGTTTCTGTCGGCCGGCTTGTTGCTCTTGTTGCTTGTTGCGGGAGGGGGTGTGTCGTGGGAAGCTCGGAGGGGAGAGCGATACGAGCTCGGAGGGGAGGGATTAAGGAGCACAGAGGGGAGGGGTGTGTGTGGGGGGGGGGGTGCTTTTTTCAAATCTTTCTCAGATCGTAGACCATAGCTTTAGCTAGAGCCAGGAATCGGCAGCAATGCCAAGCATGAACTCTCTATGCTTAGCATGTCTGTCAACCATCCCTTCATCCTGACCTGGGCTGCCTCAAAATTGCCACTAGCTATTTAAAAAGCTTGATGCAGTTTCAACATGAAGTTATTGACAAGGTCCATTTTGTTCTGTCCCTTCACACAACCACTTCTCCCTCAAGAGCTTCAGGGGACCATGTACAGTATGAGTGAACACCAACTCCAAAGGACTAAATCAAAGAGACTCTAATCTAGTACTACTACTTCCCTAATAGCAAACATCTGCAGGTGAACGTCCTCATCCCAGTCCTTTTCAAACCCCAGGCAGTAAGTGCGCAGCATGGTCTTCACTGTCTGGCGAAAAATGCTCAAAGGCGCCCTGGCTCTCAGGATGATATGCACTGGAATGGCAGTGTCAAATTTTTAGCTGCGTCAACACCTGACTAAACACATGTGACATAAAGTTTGAAACCTGGTCTGTTTGTACCACCTTTGACAAACCAAACAATGAAAAGAAATTTGTCAAAGCTTTAGGGGAGTATTGTAAATACTATGTATATACGTGTTAATTCTATTTCTGATCTCTTATTATATTGTTTATTTTTTACTTTTTATTATTGTTTAAGTGTGATACGGTCCTTTGGCTGCTGTGACTAAGGAATTTCCCCATTTGCGGGACAAATAAAGGAATTCTGATTCTGATTCTGATTCTGAACAACCACTGGTGTCACTATCTTACACAAGGGAAACACTTCGAGAAACCAAGTGGACGCACACATCACTGTCAACCAAAACTTGTTACCAGCCTTTGTGTGAGGAAGCGGACCCACAAAGTCAACCAAAACCCATTCAAATGACTCACACTACTGGGATCAGATACAGCGCAGCAGGGGGAATGGTTTGGTTTGGTTTTCCAGCAAGCTGAAAAATGTGACAGGATTTACAATAGCGTGCAACATCTTGCTTTAAACCAGCCAGCTCATCTGGAGACTGCCTGGTAGGGACCGGTGTCACGTCTGGCGTAACCAGCACCTTCCCCCCGCGAAAAAATCATTCCCCCTTAATCCTAGACTCAGGGCGGACCCCCACAGCTACTTCACCAGACACAAGTTCTGACTCCACAAAGACTTTATGTAAAGGCACACCTATGTCGCTCATACCAAAATCTTTAACTGGGACATCTGAACAGACTCATTACCGAAAGACAGAACTCCGTCTAGGATTAAAGACTGGGAGGCTGCAGTGTCTCGCAGGATCTTTAAAGGGACCTTAACACTGCCACATGGCAAGGAGACAACACCATCCATAACAAACTGAACAAAGTCCGCCAAATCACTAGACTCCTCGTCAGACATCAGCGGTACATCCAGCTCTTTCACAAAGTTACCCCACACAAGAAAAGGGCAACACACAGTGCAACTGGCTACTAACAGATTCCAAACATCCAGACTGACACAGGCATACTGCCACTAAGCCAACATCTAGAGGACACAAAAACCACCTTAATGTAGTTAGGACGAGACCACATTTGTCATTACTTTCTTGTTCTTTCACTACAGCATTTTTAATAATTAGATGCTCAAATCATAACAATATTCCATTAAGTTCTTTATTGGTAGATTGTAATCACAATTCTCTGGAACCATTTAATTCTGTGCTTAGTGTAAATGTTCTTATTTTTAATAGTGCACAGTCATATCCAAGAAGAATTGGTATTATCTGATATATTGGTATTGATTGAAATATCCCTACTGAATCGATATTGAATTGATTGAATGAAATCAGAAATCGAATTGCATTGATACCATGGAATGGAAATCGAAGGGAAATCCATAATGATACCCAGCTCTAATGAATAATATGCAGCAAAACTTTTAAATACAACACGTGAGCAATTAAAAATTAAATGAGGGTCGCAACTTTAGTCTTGTCCCTCAGTGCTTGTAGGTCAGACTATAATATGCTCTCTAATAAGATTAAATGGTGAAAATGATGAAGTGTATCAGTGGACTAGTGTGAGAGGTCATTGTTTAAAGCTTAAATGGCCAAATAAGTTTGAAAATCCATTATTGATGCAGCCTGAGATATAAAACTTCCGTAACTATTTCTGTCATACAGGTTTGAAGTCACTGCTCTCTCTTTGTCTCTCTCACACTCAAGTTAATGTCAGTGGATTAAAAAAAATAGTTTTGTGTGTTCTTTAAAACATCCGCTCTGAGATTTGAACGGATTGCAGTTATGACTTCAATAAGTTACATTTACTGTAAACACCATATACAGTAACACACACACTTTGTATATGATTGTTAGAGAAAGAAACTCAATGAAATGCATCAGTCTCCTCTTTCTCATACACACATACACACACCTTGTGAAGTATGTGGTGTGTGTGAGCAGCATGCTGAACAGGAACTGACTTTAATAAAGAGGCCACTGGCATCCAGCCATAAAGCAGAGTTCCTTGTTCTTAGAAGGAACAATGAGGTGAGGAAAGTGACCACACTAAAAGGACAGAGTACATTGTATACATTACATTGGACATTAAAGGGATATAAAATTTGATACAATTTAGAAGTCCTTTTGACCAATAAGGATTTAAATATTAACTTTAACAGAGGACAAAAAATGTCAGCATTAATATGTTTACTGTGCATTGAATTCCTCCACCCAACAGATTTAGTGACTTATTGTAGACAAGTTAAAAGAAAAATATTCCTGAAAATATACAGAGTAGAGTCACACTGTTGTGATGTCATCTTGGTTTATCAGTTAAAGCAGGAAAAAGAAAAATGTGTGTTGTTTTGTTTTGTGTTCTGTGCATGTAATGGCATGTAGCTTATGAAGACAGACTCTGTACTGTATGTGCTGTCCTATGTTAGATGTTTCTTCCCAGAAAAGGTCATCAAAGGGCAGAGAAATAAGACTGATTCAAAGGTTAAAGAAAGGTTTTCTTAATTATTTAAATAAGGCTGGTGCATGATTGGCTGCTGAAAACATACTATTGTATGCTATAGAATCCTTTTTTGTTATCATGTATGTGAATCCATTTACATATTCAAAAAGGGTTAGGGTTAGTTATTTGTACGGTAACTGTGTTGCACTGAAAGTACAAAATAAATCCCAATTAACAAAAAGTAAAACATAAAATGACCCCGCTGCATACGGCTAGCTTTAGAAAATGTAATAAGTAAAGTCTGTTTCTAGTGTTCACAAGCATTTTACAAATGTGCCACTGTAGCATTGTCACGAGTGTTGGGTAGTGTAACTATTGAAAGTAACTGGTTACATTACAGTGTTAACAACTGAGAAAAGATTCTCAGTAGGGTACTTTTGCATTGTATCTAAGTTGCATTGTGGGTAATGTAGGCACCAGATTTTGAAGAGCAGTCCATTGGTCTAGCATTGCACTCCTATAACACTGTTGGATTCATTATGGACAGTTTAAATACAAATGATCAAAATAGATACAACAGAACCAGAGATATCACCTTTTTTTTATACCACACACTCTTCTCCCTTTTCAAAACCTTTCTCCTACATTACCCACAGTGCAACTTAGCCAATGAGTGACATCACTGGATTACATGCAGCTTGCTTCTGAGCAAACAAAAGGCTTTAAACTACTTTTTTTAATCTATGGTAGTACTCTTCAAGACCTGTAAACACACTTTATTGTGTAAAATTAGTGGTTTTACCCTTTAATGCAAATGCAATGTGAAGACTGAATCTAATTCAAATTTAGTTTTCAGTCAAGACTATTTGTTCAATTTAGGGAATAATGTTCAAAGATTTCCCTGCTGATGATTCTTTTTGGCTCATCCTCACAGTTTTTGCCAACAGTTGTGTATGTTCTCCAGCATTCATCAAAGCCAAGACAGTTTCATCACTTGTTAGAGCTAAATGGTGATGATTTTGATGTGTTTGCATGTTTCTTCACAGCTGCTAACAGTATGTGGATCAAAGAACATCCAGAGTGTGGTTATAACCTGGTGAACTCGCCCCACCTACGACCAGCCTGGGTCTTGGATCGAGCTATCTGGCATTTAACCACCAGAATAGCAGAGGGACGCTACAAAGTTAAAGGACTTCCTGCTGACATCACCAATGAGAGCCACCTGAATGTGAGTGAACATAGTTCAGCTGGGCACTCACTGCATACATGTAGAGACTATGAATAAAGCAAACATTACACCCTTTATGACTGAATTGTAATGATATCATTATTAACATTGTCTTTTACAGCTAAAGTGTAGAGAAAAAGACATGTCTATTGTTTTTGTCTCTGTGCCGTTTGAACACTAGAGAGCTCATGCCTCCTGTGCAGCCAGATCATGATCATATTGTTTCAGCCTGTCACTTGGAGTATGTTTTCCTGTATTAGTTAATGCAGATAGTTAGTGTCATGAGTAATGCATGAGTAAGTGTGATGACAGATAACACAGAGAAATCATCTTAGTTCAACTCTTTTGGTCATTGACTATGAAAGAGGCTAGTACATGCTTTGAGTAGGACTCCAGACTACCTTGTACTGATGTAGGGACACCATGTTTGATATAGCTCCATCCATGTTAGCGATAGATTGTAAGGGTTTGGCAAACACACAGATTAATGAGCTGTTCCAATCATAGGCTGTACTGTAAATAAAACAGTCAGCTATATTCAATTCAATTCAATTCAATTCAAGTTTCAATGTTGCCAAAGCATCTGTCCAAACACTCGCACATAACAAATAACAACACAAACACAACACCAAGATTGATTTACATTAATTATATATACAGTATATACAGTGTGTGTGTGTGTGTGTGTGTGTGTGTGTGTGTGTGTGTGTGTGTGTGTGTGCGTGCGTGCGTGGGTGCGTGCGTGCGTGCGTGTCGGTCATTCACTGTCCCTCAGGTTGTGGCATGTTGGGCAGCAAGATATGCCCTGTCTCCTTCTCCCAGGAGTATTTTTAATTTTGAGAGGTCATTCAGCTCTTTGAAATCTGAGATCACAGAGTTGAACTTGTTAAAATAAATGTTCCTCGTTTCATTGAATGTTTTACATTGTAGGAGAAAGTGCATCTCTGTCTCAACCTCACCTGTCGAGCAGTGACCACATGTTCTGTTTTCTTTTGGTTGCCATGATTTTTTGTGTCTTCCTGTTTGGATTGTCAGTTTGTGGTCACTGAGCCTGTACTTGGTGAGGATCTGTCTCTGCTTTCTATCTCTGACATTAGAGAGATATTCTGCTAATTCATCATCTCTTTTTAGGACTAGATAACATTCTAATGTTAATTAACAGTTAATTAATAATAACACTCTCTGTATCTTGCTCTCTGTCTCCATCTCTGTCTCTCTGTCTCTCTCTGTCTCTGTCTTTCTGTCTCTGACTCTCTCTGTCTCTCTCTCTGTCTCTGTCTCTGTCTCTGTCTCTGTCTCTGTGTGTATCAGGCCATCCGGAGTGTGTTGTGGCAGGATGTGTATCCTCAGATTAAAGTGTGGGAGTTCTTCCAGGTCAAAGTGGATGGTGCTGTGGAGCAGTTCAGAACCCTTCTACAAAATGGTCTGTACTGTACATCAGTGAATGTGTTACCTTCTAATGGTTACAACACTTAAACATAACATAAACATAAACCTGTAAGACTGTGATCAGGCACAGGACTGCTCTGTATGTCCCCTGAGAGCCCAATACACAGTCACAAAAAATATTTGTGAAGTGTACAAATACACTCCTGTGTAAAAATATACCTGTTCTGCCAGATTGACATGAGACTGACGGCTGTGTAGACAAGCCCTTAACAGACTGGATGTGATAAAATACCAGAGCTCTGTCATGTATACCAACTGTGTTCTGCAATGTTCTGTCTACTGATAAGGAGAATTCAGTGTCTTCTACTGTGTCAAAAAAATTCAAAACAACACTTATTCCAGTAACAGATGATTGTGGCTGCACTCTTCAATTAGAAAGCTGCTAATGTGCTAATATAGACAGACACATTTGTTTCAGAGGCTGCCGAAAAGACTTTAAATATCCTTTGTGTGTGCTTTTAGGCACCAAGCCAGACCACAGTAAGACTGAGGGGAAGAAGGGCCTGAGGATTATTCAGGACCCAATATACCGTCGTTATGGCAACACAGTGGACATGAACTCTGCTCTGGAGACATTTGCACCTCACAGGTCAGACTCAAAGCTTCAGGCTACTATTGTTTTGGTTATAATTCAAACCTTGAGTTCTTTCATGAATTCGTGGCTGATTAGAAAACCAGTCAAGTGTCTGTTTCTTAAGTGAAGAATATTACATGACACTAACATAATTGTAAAAGGTGTCTGGATATTTTCTGTTAGCCCTGTGTTAAACTTGTTAGTTTATATCATGTTCATTTATTTATTCAACATCATCCAGCTGTTTGTAGTTTCTTAAAATCATTTTAGTTTTTAGCTCAGTCAAAGGGAATCCTGACTATTTTAGTGTAGTTTTTCTATATTTAATGAAGCCATTTTACTCTTGGTTAGTCATCATATCGTATTGAACTCATTACATCATGTATTGTTTTGTAGATGTCTTGTGGAATTAAAGGTGGTTGACAATATTATGAAGTTATAGTTATTGCGAACAATATTAACAGTACTTATTACTGGGTCCAATATAACACTTTGCAGAATGTAAAGTAGTAATATTTCTTGCTTCATGTGACCTCCCTCTCTCTATAGCTCCTCCCCACAGCACATCGAGGAATGCTGTGGTTGGCTGAGACAGAAACTGAATGAGCTGAATGATGAACAGTATCAGATCATACAGCAGCATCAGGAGCAGGTGAGCTTAATGTAATGTGGCACCAGGAGGGTTCCTGCTGACAGATACTTAGAATGTAGTACAACAGAGCACTAAAGCACTGAAGGATGGTCCGACATGTCTGAGCAGCAGTGTGAGTGCACAGTGTGACCTAAATCTGATACCTGTTAGCTTGACTCTCAGTGGAGGGGAGGGGGAGATGCTGATACAGCTACTGGGAAAGTCTAAATGCCTCAGGTCATTTCTGCCACGGGTTTATTATTTATTTCTTTATTCTATCCACTAAAATAGTTCATTCAGCAAAGTGTAAGAATATTAGCATTAACACTGAGGGTTGCCATTACACACAATGCATCCTGTGTGTGTGTGTGTTCTTTATGTTCTTCTTCTCCTTTCTTAAGGCTGCCAACTGCATTGTGGGAAACGTATTGTACGAACGTCTGGCAGACCACGGCCCCAAACTTGGTCCCGTTAACAGGAAGAACCCTGTGGTTACCAGGTAACAGATTTAAAGAATTGGGTTTAAGGAGAGAGGAGAATGGAGAATGGATGTGATAGATTGAGTACATGGAGGGATGGAAGAGAGACTTCTTCCAGTCTGTTTTTAGGTCCAATTTACTATAAATTTGAGATGCCAGCTGAGGAAAAGTCATTGCCATGACTATTGTAGTGTTGCATTGGATCATGTGTGAGTCTTCAAAATAACAGTCATTTGTACTAATAAACTGCGAGCATTTCAGCCTTAACATGGCAGTACCAACACTAAAGCCATTCATTTCTCCTATGAAGCATGAATACAGCATGAATGTGTGAAGCTGATTACAAGGCAATTAACGTAAATTTGTTGTGTGCACAGCTGACAGCTCATTGAGTTAAAAATAAGATATTAATGGTGGAGAACGTGAATGTGCTGAATGTCAGCCAGGGAGACAACTTGAGTTTGGATCTGTACTGAGAAATAATTTCAACTTGTGAACATTCTGATCTTGAGTCAACAGGATATTCTTCTCATAGGGTTTTAATGTGAACCCTTTAACCCCACCCTAACTGATTTCTCATTAGCACATAGTGCACATCATTTCTAAATCAGCCATCTCACTGAAACAGGTGGCAGTGTTCAACCCTCATTTTCTACTGATACCAGCTGTGCTTCCTCGCTTTCTCTTCTGTCTGACAGCGAGTAGACAAACACACCACTGCAGTGTCTACATAGGCCCGCCTGCTGCCACACTTCTGACTATGGTCAGAAGTATATTACCTTAAATGCTGTTGTGCTTAACACACAAAACACACGCCTTGTTATAACACAATGATTTGGACACACAGTAATGTCAGATATAAATGTTAAAACTATATCCTTTACAGCTAACAGGGATATGAGGTTCATCATAATGTTGAGTGTTGGTGGATCTCAATGTTTTAATTTGTCTGTCTCAGGTATTTCACCTTCCCATATCAGGACATGACTCTGGAGCAGGAGATGCAGCTGCTGGATCAGCCTGACAAGACGTGCCACTTCCTGGCTCACAATGGTTGGGTGATGGGCGATGATCCACTGCGAAACTTTGCTGAACCAGGTAAATATTTAAAACTTCTTAGAAAACTTCTCATTCCTCCTTCTGTCTGTCAGGTTTTATCCTGTTTCGTCGCAGAGATTACACAGCACTTGGGATGAGATGAAACCCATTTGAGCTACTTTATGTAAGGTTATGTTGATGTATCTGCTTTGATAGAATTATGTCACTGTATCAGTGCTGGTCTGTGTCTGTGTTACCTATAGGCTCCAACGTGTACCTGCGTCGGGAGCTGATATGCTGGGGTGATAGTGTCAAACTGCGCTACGGCAAGAAGCCTGAGGACTGCCCATACCTGTGGGCCCACATGCAGAAATACACTGAAATCACAGCCAAGTATTTCCACGGAGTCCGACTGGACAACTGCCACTCGACACCATTACATGTAGCAGAGGTATTGTCATTATTATCATGTTACATTTAAGTACATGTCCTTAAATACACAAGAGCATACCATATACAAGATTGTGGAGAGAAATTGAGAGGGGATGTACTCCCCCTTAACACTCCCTGATGTTGTAGCACTGCAGTGTACTACAGAAGAACGCCTGGTTTGCTGTACTAAGGAGTTCGTCAGAGAGTGTTAGAAGGTAGTTACAGAAGCAGCCGTCGTAAGAGTTAAATGTTGCTTTCCACCACTACAGCAACCTGTTGGAATGTACGGATGACGCCGTAGCTGTCCCTATACCATCACTGCTTAAAGTCCCACATAAGGTCCCAGAACACTGTTTGAAGCTAGAAAGGTGGCAGGGTCGCCACATATATTAAAACAGTATGAAATTGTGTTGGCCTGTGAGGTCAGTTTGTTTATTTAGTTTATTCAGTCATGAAAAAAATCAGTCATTCATTGTAATTTCATTGCAGACTGTTTTTATGTCACTGAACATAACCAGAGCCACACCTCTTTTCTCTCCCTGTCTGTAATGCTGCTGTGTTGTCTTGTCCAGGCCATGTTAGATGCAGCCAAGGTGGTCAGACCCAATCTGTATGTGATAGCTGAACTGTTTACAGGCAGCGAGCTCATTGACAATGTGTTTGTTAACCGGCTGGGAATTAGCAGCCTTATACGAGGTACATCTCTCATGCATGAACTAACTTTGTATTTTTTTCTCTCCCTTCTCTTTCACTGCATTGTTCTGCATTCTGCGATCTCTTTACACTCACTCACTCTTTGTTGACTGCATGTTGTGGTCACTTTGAGACCTGTTGTAACTACCTTGCTGCATCCCCTTTACATTAACTCTTCTCCTCTCCCTCCTCTTTCTTATCTCCTCCCTAACCTTCACCTGTTTCTCCCTCTCTCATGACCTCTTGTTCTGTCTGCACTGGTTTTGGTGTGTTGCCTTGCTGTGGTTGACCAGTTCATGCTGGATGTGGCCAGAACAGTTTGTCCTAACCTTTATGTGGTGGCTGAACTATTCACCGGCAGTGAGGAGCTGGATAACATCTTCGTAACCAAGCTTGGAATCTCATCGCTCATACGAGGTACAGTGTTTTCATTAGTCAAAATTCTGACTTTAACCTCAAAAATTCAATTCAAAAATTAAACTCAAAATTCTGAGAAAAAGTCGGAGCTGAGATGATTGTTTCACCCTGACCCCAATCCTCATTCGTATAATTCTCTGACATTATGATATGACATCTATATAATGGCAGATATAGCTGAATGTCCCAGAACACTAAAAGACATTTAGAAAACAAGGAACAATCTGGAGCAGCCGTGACTGTTAGCCCTAAATGTATTTACTGAAGGTAAGCTTGTGTTGTCCATCAGCTTTCATAGTCTTCACACCTGCGTTGCTCGATTGGAATGTGGTCCGTCTTGATTTAGTGTGAATTCGCCCACAGTGCTGCAGCAGTATGGAACCTGTTTTGATAACTGTCCTCCCTCTCCCACCGTGTCCACAGAGGCCATGTCAGCTGCTGACAGCCATGAAGAAGGCAGACTCGTCTATCGTTATGGAGGCGAGCCGGTCGGAGCTTTTGTTCAGCCCAGTCTCCGCCCACTGATGCCCTCCATCGCCCATGCCATGTTCCTGGATGTAACCCATGACAACGAGTGTCCCATACAGGTGAGTCTGTTAGGGTCAGGTTAGGGTGGGGTTTAACGACTGAAGATGCTGCCAACCCTTTTTTTATTGGACTATATCTAAGCCTAAAAAAAAGAAAACCACTATGTTTGTGGGTTTTGCTAATCTAATTAAATGTCACAAATCCCAATTTAAGAGTCTACACTCTGCTGCTCAAAGAAATATGAAGAAAAACATGACAAATGTCTAAAACCCATCAAAAAGTGATTGTGAGAAGGTCTGTGTTTCAGGTGTATACAGTAACTGCTGTGTGTTTGTCTCTCTTTGTTCTACAGCTGCGTTCAGCTCTGGACTCCCTCCCCAGCTCAGCTATTGTCTCTATGGCCTGCTGTGCTACTGGTTCCACCAGAGGATACGATGAATTAGTGCCACATCAGGTTATTTACACACACTCAACAGTGTTACTTAGTGTTTAACCATAATTACGAAGCAGATTCTCCAAACATCAGCTCATTTATTACAAATATAAATATGGTTAATGCTTGTTTATTTTCTCTAAAGTTGTGACGCATGTAGTTTGAAATACTTGGTGTAGAGCTACAGTGTCACAATAAAGAGTGAGCTGTTTGTTTTCTGCAGGCACTCTGGTGCAGATGCAGCAGATACTTGACAGTCAGCTGCTAAACAAAGAAGCTGCATGGTCACATTCTGACCCTCACATCTCACCTTCCTCCGCCTTTGCTACCATTTATATGGAAATACACCTAGAATATACTGGATGTAACACAAACCTGTTTGCTTTGCTACAAGAACTTGTGTGTGTGTGTGTGTATGTGTAGATCTCTGTGGTGAAGGAGGAGCGTTTTTACCCCAAGTGGAAGCCCTCAGCACCCTCCTTCTCCACTGGTGAGGTTGGATCCCAGACTGGCATCATAGCTGGGAAACTGGCACTCAACAAGCTGCACCAGGAACTGGCTGCTCAGGGATTCATACAGGTACCATAATGCACTTTGTTTTGAAGGTCCAGTGTGTAGGATTTAGGGGCAGAAGTGGAATATAATATTTATAATTATGTAATTAAGTGTATAATCACCTGAAACTAAGAATTTAGGGTTTTATATCCACAGAGGGAGTCTTCCACTCTTCCATGGATTCTGCCATGTTTCTACAGTAGCCCAGAATGAACAAACCAAATGCTGGCTCTACAGAGGGTCTGTCGCCTTGTTAGTGCCCAGTGAGGCAGGGGGTATATAGTTGGCTAAAATCCTCAACCTCACTACTAGATGCCACTAAATCCTACCCACTGAACCTTTAAAAGAATGTCAGATCAACTCACACTAAAAGCACTTTCATCTCATTCATTCTGTTTTAAATGTAAAAAGTGGAAGCAGTATGACCAGAGTCTCCATTGTTGGTGCTGCATTTGAATCGTTTTGTTTCTGCTCTTCCTTTCTCTTATTTTATCTGGTCTCTTATCAGTGAACAGCCTGTCCAGGTTTAATCTCTGATCATCTCGCTCTCCAGGTGTATGTTGACCAGGTTGATGCAGATATCGTTGCAGTTACTCGACACTGTCCCAGCACACACCAGTCTGTGGTGTCAGTGTGCAGGACAGCCTTCTGGGACCCTAAAACCCATCAGTACGACACCAATGTCCCACCCATGTTCATACCTGGTATGACCGTCATCCTAATGTTAGAAATCCATCTTGTATTTCATTTTTATTGTTGTTGTTGTTGCATCATCTTTGTAGTGTTCATGTGTGTCTGACACAGGCTTCCCACTGCTGAGAATATTTCTGTCCATCCATCTGTCTGTCTGTCTGTCTGTCTGTGTCTCAAGGGAAGATAGAGGAAGTGGTACTGGAGGCAAGGACAGTGGAAAGGCATGCAGGGAGTTATAAGAAGGATGACAACTACATCAACGGCATGCCAGAATACACTGTGGAAATAAAGGAGCATATTCCTGTTAGTATTTCTATATAGGATCATGTAATTTAATTAATTTGTTTAATTGAAATTAATGAACATATCAATGGGATAATTATAACATACAGTATATCTATATATGCATATATATGTAGTTACAGGACAGCACAGTGGCCAAGAGCAGTGGAGTGACATCTAAAGGTCGATCAGAGTTTGTGCAGGAAATCACCTTTCAGAAGCTGACACCTGGCAGCGTCATTGCCTTCAGGTGATCCACACACACACACACACACACACACACACACACACACACACACACACCTTCAGCACACAAGTGAAAGCAGTATGTGCATTGTCATTGAAGACCCATTGCCAGGCAGATTTATCATTCTATTCATGGTTTATTACATTTATTGTTGGTTTTGGCCAGTTATTGGTCTCATAGTTTTACGTCACTCTCTCCTCCTCACAGGGTTAGTTTGGACCCTAAGGCCCAGAAGTTGGTAGGGGTGCTGAGGTTTTATCTGTCCCAGTTCAGTCCAAAATACAGAAGAGGCAGTGTGATGGAGGAAAACCCACCAGAAGCACTGCAGAAACCTCTCGCACAGTGAGTACACATGTGCACACATCACTGCTGCCCAAGCGAATCCTGACTTTTCCTCACTATTCTCCACTGGTCAGATGAAAAAGGTTGAAACCACCTTAACTATGATAATCTTTCAGTTGTAGAACAGTCTTTGGCATCCTTTAAGAATGAAATGAATCATGATAGACAAAAGTCAAACAATTACTTATCTTACTTCTCTACCACTATAACTTAACTCATCAAGTCTGTTCAGTTGTCTCACAGTTTGCTGCTGAAGACTAAGGTTTGAAAATGAAATGGACCTGGGGGTGTGGAGTTACAAATAAGTCCACTTACTAGACTATGTGTCCCGCTCCTCATCTTTGCTTGAGGCTACCTCTGGCCTTGTTCATAAAACAGAAAAGAATATAAAACAATTAGGACATTTGTATTTGATGGAGTGGAGCAGCCTCAGGCGTATGCAGAAAATCTCAGAGGATATAGAATATGATGCTTGTGTACAGTAGAAAAGGTATTAGTTATGCAGGATAGCCCAAACAACTGAAGGCAAGGCAAGTTTACTTGTATAGCACAATTCAGACACAAGGCAACTCAAAGTGCTTTACAGGGGCATGAAATTACATTAAAATACATTAAAACAAGTAGGAAGTTGTCAAGAAACAAAACATTAAAAAAAGTTAATAAATAGGAAAATAAGCTAAAATAGAAAAGTTTTAAAAGAGACAAGACTAAATAATAACAGTCACAGTGCAGTTCAAAGCCTTAAAATTGTTTCAGTGAAAGGCAGTGGCAAACAGAAAGGTCCTCAGCCTTGATTTAAAAGAGGTGAGAGTTGGAGCAGACCTGCAGTTTTCTGGGAGTTTGTTCCAGATATGTGTCGCATAATAACTGAACACTGCTTCTCCATGTTTAGTTTTGACTCCAGGGACTGAAAGCAGACCTGTACCTGGCGACCTCAGAGGTCTGGATGGTTCATAATGTAGCAGCAGATCAGAAACCATTCAGTGCTTTATAAACCAACAGCAGGATTTTGAAATCTATTCTTTGACTGACAGGAAGCCAGTGTAAAGACCTAAGAACTGGAGTGATGTGATCTACTATTTTGGTTCTTGTTAGGACTCGAGCAGCAGCGTTCTGAATCCGCTGCAGCTATGCCGAGACATGAGTACTTTTATCCTGGATATATTCTTAAGGTGATAGTAGGCTGACTTTGTAATTGTCTTAGTGTGGCTGCTGAAGTTCAAGTCTGAGTCCATGATTACACCAAGGTTTCTGGCTTGGTTTATAGTTTTCAACATTACAGATTGAAGCTGAGCAGAGACTGTTAGTCGTTCTTCCTTGGCTCCAAAAACAATTATTTCAGTCTTATCTTTGTTTAACTGAAGAAAACTCTGACACATCCAATCACTGATTTGTTCAATGCATCTACTCAGCGTTTGTATGGGATTACAGTCCCCTGGTGATATGGTTATATAGATTTGTGTGTCATCTGCATAACCATGGTAACATATTTTGTTGTTTTCCATTATCTGAGCTAGAGGAAGCATGTAAATGTTGAATAGTAGATGCCCCAGAATGGGCCCTGGGGTACTCCGCTTGTCATTTTCATCCGCTCAGATGTGTAATTACCAATAAACACAAAGTAGTCTCTATCATTTAGATAGGATTTAAACCAATTTAGTGCTGTATCAGAGAGTCCCACCCGGTTTTCCAGTCGGTCCAGTAGTATATTGTGGTTGACCGTGTCAAATGCAGCACTGAGATCCAGCAATACTAAGACTGAAATTTTGCCACTGTCTGTGTTTAAATGAATGTCATTTAGGACCTTGACTAGAGCAGTCTCAGTGCTGTGGTGTGGTTGAAATCCTGACTGGATTATCAGGTAATTGCTGTTGAAAAACAGCTTTTTCAATGAATTTACTTAAAATTGGGAGGTTTGATATGGGCCTATAATTATTCATTACTGATGTGTCTAGATTGTTCTTCTTCAGGTGTGGCTTAATAACTGCAGTTTTCATGGCTTGGGGGAAGACACCTGAGAGAAGAGACATGTTGACAATCTGTAGCACATCTGGAGTCATGCAGAAACTTTTTTGAAGAACCCTGCTGGTAAAATATCAAGGCAGCAGGAGGAAGATTCCAAATGTTGTATTATCTCTTGCAGGTTTTTCATTGATTGGAACTGTGTCATGGTGTTAGAGTTGGTTTTAGGTGGAAACATGGACAAAACACCTCCTGTACCTGGTACAGTGGCACTGACTACTTGTCTAATTTTCTGAATTTTGTCAGTGAAGAAGCATGAACATCTATCTGCGATGGCCTGTAATGAATTTGCAGAGGCTACTGGCACAGGAGGGTTTGTTAGGCTGTCCACAGTAGCAAACAGGGCACGTGCATTATCATTGTTTTTGGTGATAATGTCTGAAAAAGGACTGCCTTGACTTTTTCAGTTCTAGATTAAAAATGTAAAGTCTCTCTTTATAAATGTCAAAATGAACCTGGAGATTTGTTTTTTCATCACCTGCGCTCTGCTTTTCCACATTCCTTTTTTCCATTTTGACCAGCGTGGCATTTCTCCAAGCAGATTTTTTCTTACTAGAGACCACCTTGACTTAAGTGGGTGCAATGGCATCAATGACATTTGTAAAAACTGAAAAGATCTACAAGGTCATTGACAGAGAACCCTGGAGAGGGGAGGTGTGGAAAGCAACAGCAACTGAAAGCAACAGTATGAATATAAAGGAGGACACCAATATTCTCTGAAAAATATGAAGAGCTTATTTTAAAGCAGTGTGTGTTTGACAGGCTGATGTCTAAGCTGACGCTGGCAGACTTGAATATTCTGCTGTTTCGCTGCGACTCAGAAGAACAAGAAGATGGAGGAGGCTGTTACAGTATCCCGGGATGGGAGACCCTCAAATATGCTGGATTACAAGGTAGTTACACAGCACTTAACGTGTATTTCTAGTTAATTCATCATACATAGTGTAATGAGAAAAGATTCTCTGACAATGTGCAATTGCTCTGTTTCCTTTTTTTTTGTGTAAGGACTAGTCAAATAACAAAATCTGTATTCAAATAAGCGAGCTGCATGCAACAGAGCTGCCACACACACACACACACACACACACACACACACACACACACAAACAGAGGGCATCAGGGCTGAATTATTTCCATTAGTGATTCATCTGGCAATTATTTTCACTTTTTTTGAATGGAAGCCAGCCATACTTACTGCCAGCCATGTTATATTAAAGACGACTTCTACTCAGCACTCGAAGTCCAACTGTAATCACTGGTGTTTCCACTTTGTACAGAACTGTTGCAACCGCTCAACTTGAAACTGTACATCTGCATCATGAATGTGACGAGGCATTTCATCATTACATTCATTAAAACACTTTAACAGAAGTGTGACCAGATTTCTTCATAGACTTGTTTGGTATTTCCACGTACTGACATATAATATGACAGAAGAGTACATAATCATGTAATGTGTGTGCACAGGTCTGATGTCAGTGTTGGCTGACATCCGCCCCAATAATGATCTGGGCCATCCTGTGTGTGCTAACCTCAGACAAGGAGACTGGCTCATAGACTTTGTCTCCAACAGACTGACAACCAGAGAGGGACCACTGGCACAGGTGAGGCTTTTACTGGCTTAAAGGGCCACTTCACCCAAATAACAAAAATACATATTGTTTATTTGTCTCTTCTGGTGTCTAACAAGAGGCTTGTTCAGCTCTAACTAACTCATCGTCATTCCTTATGTCGCGGGAACATCTGAGAAACTCAGGAGGATCTTTAATAAACAGTATATCCCGGTTCACTTTAAACCTACCAACACACTGAGGCAGAAACTTGTCCGTCCTAAGGACAAAACACCCAGGCATAAACAGAGTAATGTAGTTGATGCTGTTCAATGCAGCCAGGACTGCACAGATTTGTACATTGGGGAGACAAAACAACCTCTCCATAAATGAATGGCACAACACAGGAGGGCCAGCTCCTCAGGTCAAGACTCTGCTGTCCACTTACATCTGAAGGAGACAAATCATTCCTTTGAGGACAACAATGTAAACATCTTGTCCAGAGAAGACAGATGGTTTGAAAGAGGAGTAAAAGAATCCATCTATGTCAAACTGGAACGACCGTCTTTGAATAGAGGAGGTGGCCTAAAGCGGGATTTATGGTTCTGCGTCGATTGTGCGCCTAGGCGTCGGCGAACATGATCGCCGTGATTTTTCATTTATAGTAGTGCGGCGGTGTCTATGCATCGGGTGGTAATTCACCGCCACAACGCTAGGGGGCGCTGAGTAACGAAACCGCATGAATTCGTACCTGGAGTGTTTACTTTCCGGTTACGCCAGAAGCGGGGAGTGAACATGCCTGGTCTCTGGTAAACAGTACATTGAACAATGGCGACTGAGCGAGAGAGGATACTTTTGGAGCTGGAGCTGATCGATATTGAAGAACAAATGCTTCTAGTGCAAATGTTAAATACCAAACGAAGGAGAAGACGTGTGAGGATGTGGTCTGTACGTCCTTTGAACACTGCGACCCGGAAATGATGTAACACGGACCAATCACAGCCCTCGAGGTCCGCGTCGCATGTCCCTGCTGTCTGCGCTGTTTCGACGCGTAGTTAGGATTTTTGGGAGGCGCGCGTCAAGTGACGCAGATGTTCGGCGTAGGGGTCTGCGTCGACGGCGTAGTTATGGCGTAGGTACACCGTCGACCTGACGCAGAACCATAAATCCCGCTTAAGACATTACTTATCACCCACCTACAATGCTGTACTGAGTTCCCTCCCCAGACAGCTTAACAACCATCCACCTAGCCCTAGAAACCCACATGAAGGCCGGTTGGGTCAATGACCCACAAGTGGCCCTAACGAGTCTGTAACGACACTCCCACACTCTGTAAGGACACTCCCACACAGACTTTAAAAGCCTGCAACTCCCCTCCAGTTAGTTAGAACTGAAGAAGCCTCTTGGCTGAGACGTGAAACGTCTTCAACAAACTGAAACATGTCCAGTTTCCTACGATACAGCACTTAGAGTTAGTATTCTGTTGTTTTGAAGCTACTCATCAATACTGTGCATCTGTTCACATACTTCTGCTGCTGTGATATCTCAATACTTTGAGCAGCATTCTTTCAAATTACTGAAACTGCTTGCATGGCCAGACACCACTAGGGCTCAGGATATCTGAGTAAATATGTGTTTTATCATTTATGTGGACTGACCCTTTAAAGGAATAGTTCACTCTAAAACAAAATTCAGTCATCGACTCACCCACATGCTGATGAGAAGTCCGGTGTAGTTTCTTATTCCTCAAAGTGCAGCTGGAGACCCGCGGGGGTACCCTCTGCCAGCAATAATCCATATAACGAGCGTAAGTGGCGCCCGAGACGAAAAGGTCCATAAAACTACACAAAAACTTTGTAATATTCCTCCCGTGAACACGGGAGCGTGCCTCCAGGCAAATGTAGTATAGTGACTGTTTAGGCTAGAAAAATATACTAAATGACGTCGTTTCGAGTAAACTCTGGATGTCGCCACTTCAGGACACTTGGATTGCAGCGGACGAGCAGTATGGAGGAATATTACACAGTTTTTGTGTAGTTTTATGGGCCTTTTCCTCTCAAGCACAATTGACGCTCGTTATATGGATTATTCCTGCCGGAGGGTACCCCCGCGGGTCTCCAGCTGCACTTTAAGGAATAAGAAACTACACCGGACTTCTCATCAGCATGAGGGTGAGTCGATAATGACTGAATTTCGTTCTAGAGTGAACTATTCCTTTAAAACAACAGATCCATTTTGAGTAAATAAAAAGGTTTATACTCAATTACTTAATTACATTTGTCAACTGTTAGTTGCAGTGTGTGTTAGCATCATTCCTGAATCTGATTTTGGCATTGTAACATTGTGTGTACAGGTGGGTCAGTGGTTGGGAGCCATGTTTAACTACCTGAAACATATCCCACGCTACCTCATCCCCTGTTATTTTGATGCCGTCCTGGTGTCCACCTACACCACAGCTCTGGATGCAACTTACAAACTCATGTCAAGGTAGGAGAGACTTTGGAGGTTGTGTTGTTGAGATGTGAAATTCAAATATAAAACTATGAATTTTAAGTGGAACTTAACTTTGATTTTCTGTCCCCTTTTCCAACCAGTTTCATCCAGAATGGCTCCAGCTTTGTTCGTCACCTGGCGCTGGGCTCGGTTCAGATGTGTGGCGTTGGGCGCTTCCCCGCCCTCCCTCCACTCTCTACAAAACTTGAGGCTGTTCCCTTCCGCGTCAGTCCAATCACAGAGCAGAAGGAGCAGTGCTGTGTCTCTCTGGCTGCAGGTAACCTAGCAACAGACACTTGGCAGTGCCTCTGTGGATACATTTGAGATTAAGTAAACTGAAGAAATATTTGACATATGTGAAATTACAAGCAGTTGTATTGAGCCTGTATTACCTTTAATAATTTGTTGAGACTTGCTCACATTTTCAGAAGACCTATCATAAATTCAATTACTGAATCAAACTTCAATGAAGTAGTTTGTGTTCCACTCATTCATCACACAAACATGAGAGCTGTAGGAATCATTGGAACTGAAGACTGACATGGATGTAAACTTTGGACCAGGACTGTATAACATACATATATACAGTAACAGACTAATCAATATTCTTCAGGTCTCCCTCACTTCTCGTCTGGTATTTTCCGTTGCTGGGGCAGAGACACGTTCATCGCTCTCAGAGGACTCATGCTGCTCACTGGGAGACACACTGAGGCTCGGTACGTAGGTGTGTGTGTGTGTGTGTGTGTGTGTGTGTGTGTGTGTGTGGTTGCTTCACTGGCCTTTTCTTTTGAATATGAGCATTGTTTAACTGGCCATCAGATTCTTAACAGCACACAAACTAAACTCAAATGAGCCATTCTGTCTCATGGTTGCTATAGTAACATCATCCTGGCCTTTGCTGGGACGCTGCGTCACGGTTTGATCCCCAACCTGCTGGGAGAGGGTCGCTGTGCCAGATACAACTGTCGTGATGCTGTATGGTGGTGGCTGCAGTGCATCCAGGTAGGAGGTCATGGGGAGATAGATGGAGAGAGGGAGGTAAAGGAGTGTAAATACATAAAACCAAGAATTGCTGTATTTTTAAACCTGTTGACATATTTTAGTCGGTAAATAAGTAAAAGGTTCAAAAAGTTTTGGAAGCAGTCCAGTAGATCGCCTCAGCTGTCAGCATCAACATGGGCTGCAATGGCTGCAATGTAATTCTTTAAGGCAACCATTAAGGAAGTCCTCTTAAAGTGCTTGTTTTTGCCACTGGCAGGCTGAGGTTGTTAATCCAAGTGTCTGACAATATAACAGACAGGATCTCTACAGAGATAGACCACTGACTGGATAAGACAGTGGACAGAGTCACGGTGATGTCACTCACAGAATGAAGCTCAAAGTGGGCGGTACAGGCTGTCGCCATCTTGGCAGCTCCTGACAGCTCCTGACTCCACCTAACTCACGGCAAATCGAAAATGGGCAAACCGGTGGAGTGCAGGTGGAGCTGAAGCGAGTCTAGTTAAGCCCACCTAGCTGGACGCTACCAAACTAGCTAACACTAACAAGCTACCTGTATTCACACATAAAGAGAAGAGAATTTCCCCTCACGTAATTCATGTGAGTTTGACCGAGGGTTTATTCACCCCAAACTGACAGAATACTTCCTGTGCATTACTATACATGTACATGTATAGGACACATACGTGTGAATGTACATGTGTCCTGTATATGTACATGTATAGGACACATGTACATGTACAGGACACATACATGTGCATGTGTCCTGTACATGCACATGAAACTACAAAATGGCTGATGTTAGGTGAGATAAATTATCTATGTTTAAAATACCAATTTCATGATATTTAAGTTATAAACTTGTATAAATCTTTCTTACCTGCAGTTCCACATTCATCAGGCTGCTCCATCATGTTGCTTGTGTTGTTGAACTGTTATGTCATATAATTATAGTAAGTCATTCATTAAAGGCAGTTTTTTCTGGCCACAGTCACCAAGAGGAAACATTGGGTCATTGTAAATGAATTAGAGAGTAAGGTTTAGACCTGCTCCATTTGAAAAGTGTCATAACATAACTTTGGTTGTAATTTGGTGATATATAAATAATTGATAATACTTACAATGTGCTTTTGTTCAGGACTATGCTACCCACGTGCCTCAAGGACATGAAATACTTCGCTGCCCCGTCACACGCATGTACCCTACTGATGATTGTGAACCCTGCAAACCTGGGGAGGTGGTATGTACAGCTAAGACACACACACACACACACACACACACACACAGATCTGCAGCGTGCTCTGCTGTCTGCCACAGTGCCTTTCTTGGTACCACCATTAGAAATCACCCACATTTAAAATGTCCAAACTCATTTAAATTGTGTGTGCGTGTGTGTGTGTGTGTGTGTTTGTGTGTGTGTGTGTGTGTGTGTGTGCAGGAGCAGTTTCTGTATGATGTGATCCAGGAGGCTCTGCAGCGCCACCTGGAGGGAATTTCCTTCAGAGAGAGAAATGCTGGACCCAAGATAGACATGAATATGAGAGATGAAGGTAGGACAGGGTGTGTGTGTGTGTGTGTGTGTGTAAAACTAAACATGTGACATTAATATAAGATGATGATGGAGGTGTCTTGGTGTCAGGGAATAATGTACAGTAATTCTTTACAGCACCAACAAACTTAACGGGTGATTTTCTGGTCCTACATGGAGCCACAGGAGAGACTTTAGATTAGAGCTTAGATCGGGCCCAAAAAAATCAAGCCCGACCCTACCCGAGCCCGTGCACGTTGTGTCCGAGCCCGGCCTGGCCCGACACATTAACTGTAATTATGAGCCCGAGCCCGATTTAAACCCGACATTTTTTTAATACGTGGTGTAACAGTCAGAGTTATTTAATGTAGTGCCACTAGGTGGCGCCTCCTTTTGTTTAGTGGGTAATGTAACCTGTACGATGAAGAAAAGCAGGTGTACTTCCGCTCCCCATGAGAAAGGATACTGCCGACAGAGCGAAGACTCCCCATTTTATTTTGTCTTTATTTTGTAAAGGTGTTGGTGCAAGAACCTCGGCCTGTGTTCGTTTGCATGTATGCCTGTAACATCTAGAGCCGTAGAGACCTGGCATGGTATGGTCAGTATTATGAATAAAAGTGCCGTGCGGAAACCACCACATGTTGCCTGCCGTCTCTTGAGTAACCGGAGCCACCCGCACTAAAGTGGACCATCACCTTCCCCTTCACCAGCCCACGTTACAGTGGGCTGTTATAACTGACGTTCTCAACTACAATTCCGAGTTGTTTGAACTACAGAAATCTGTTTAGAATTATCTTAATGAATAATGCAACAAGGACGAAGCATGTAAACTGCGTTGTTTGTTTATTCAGAATGGAATGGATCGCAAATGAATAAAGTAATGATTTAAAAAAACAAAAAAAAACAAATGCTTGATCAAGGGCCCAGCCCGGCCCGACCCAGCCCGACCCGGCCCGAGGATAATGGCGGGAAATATTGACCCGGGCTCGGGCAGAGAATCTAAACTCTACTTTAGATCCATTTACAGCAGCAGCTTTCAGAACTCCTCATCAGTATCGACCACAATGTTTCTGAGCTCTTCTACTCCATCACAGGCTTCAACGTGGCTGCTAAGGTGGATCCAACCACAGGGCTTGTGACTGGAGGAAACCGCTTTAACTGCGGCACGTGGATGGACAAAATGGGAGAGAGTGAGAGAGCGAGGAACAAAGGCATGCCTGCTACTCCAAGGTAACACACACAAACACAAACACAAACACACACACACACACACACACAGTCCCTCACATCTGTTTGAATAGTAACAGCTAGGGGTGTAAGGGTGCACAGAAGTCACAGTTTGATTCAAACCTTGATATAGGTGTCATGATTCCGTACAACAGTAAAAAGCCCAAATGCATAAATGCACAAATCTGACCGGCACAGTGTCAGATCACGCTGAAACACATCTGATGCTATTCTCTGGCCAGTCGATCAGTGCCTCTCTACTAACTCGTGTTCTGTATCACTGTCCCCAGAGATGGCGCTGCAGTAGAGATAGTTGGTCTCAGTAAGTCAGCTGTTCGCTGGGTGGTGGAGCTCCATGCCAAAGGACTGTTCCCTTATGATGGAGCTAAAGTACACAGAGATGGTATTACACACACACACTGACATAAACACAGAGGTTTTACCTGTATCTCTGTTAAATAAATATCAGCCATCGGTAATTAACCCTTTCCTTTGTGTTCCAGGTAAAGAAGTGTTCATCTCTTACTCCCAGTGGAACCAGCAGCTCCAGCAGTCCTTTGAAGCAGTGTATTGGGTTTCTGGGGCCCCAAATGACCCCACTGAGAAACACCCTGATCTGGTGCATAAAAAAGGCATCTACAAGGACAGCTACGGAGCCTCCAGTCCCTGGTGTGACTACCAGCTGAGACCCAACTTCACTATTGCCATGGTGGTGGTAAGCAGAGTGAACCTGCAACCCGCTGTCTCAATCAGCTCTAACTGTGTGTTACTTTATTGGCTCTTTGGTCTGAAGCCTGTTGAGTGTGTGAATGAGTAGAGTTGTGAGTGGCTGCTTGACATGATGATGTCTGTGTTTAAAGGCTCCAGAGCTGTTTACAGTGGAGAGAGCCTGGAAGGCTCTGGAGGCGGCTGAGAAGAAACTACTGGGACCACTGGGAATGAAGACACTTGACCCTGAGTATGTACACACACACACACACACACATACATACACATATGTGTGTGTGTGTATATGTATGTATATATATGTGTGTATGTATATATATATTAATATGTATATATATATACATATATATAGTCATAAACATATTTATGTGTCTATATATACAGTAGTAGAGCAGCAGTGGAAGTGTCTTTATATAATGAAACATTGTTTCATGTTCAGACTGTCACTGACTTCGTCTTTGTGTTGTCCTCTCAGTGACATGGTGTACTGTGGTGTCTATGACAACGCTCTGGACAACGATAACTACAACCTGGCAAAAGGCTTCAACTACCACCAAGGACCAGTGAGTGTGACACACTGTTGTACTTTAACACATCAGCTTATCAACCACCTGAAGTCCCTTTACTGAAGATTATAGATTGTGAAATGTATTTGTGTTCTTAGAATTCATTTTTTCAGAACTTTAATCTCAGAATCAGAAATCTGGGCTTAAACACAGAATCTTTCACTGTGGTCCTGATCCTCTTCTTTAATACACAGTACAGATAGCTGTTCAAATGTTGCATGCTTCAAATGTATTGATAACATATGGTTTGACATGTTTATCAGGGATAATTTAGGGTGTTTATCACAATGTTTTGGAATGTGTGTTTTGCTTTTGCAGCTGAGTTGGCTGGCTGACCTCGTTCACCTGAGCTCAGTCAGTGGAGTAGTAAACGAGCTGTCCTCACTTGAACTTATATCTTTGAAGAAGTTTTTCCCCAACATGTAAATCAACTTGATGTTGATGGATGTTTCCTGTTATCTGCAGCAGCATATTAACAGGGCTTTCAACAAGCAGATGGAGCGGCCAGCGAGAGGGTCCTAGGGCATGCGTCATCAGCTGTTATGAAAACTCAGATTAAAATTTTTTTTTTCTCACGGCACATAACTAAGTGTCAGTATATGTTTGTGTGTGTGTGTGTGTGTGTGTGTGTGTGTGTGTGAATAGGAGTGGCTGTGGCCAGTTGGATACTTCCTGCGTGCTAAACTCTACTTTGCCAAGAAGCTGGGAGAAGAAACCTACAACACAACAGTCACCCTGGTGAAAAATGTTCTGTCCCGACATTACACCCACCTGGAGAGGTACGACTGTCACCTGTTCATCCACCTGTTTCACATCAGCAGTACGATCCTGAACATTTTCAAACCAGCACAGTAATGATGGGACATGACTCCTCCTTCTTTTCATCTCATATTTGTCAAATGTAATAACTGATCATGAAATATCAGGTGATAGTTCTTTTTTTATTGAACAATGAAAAATGTATGATGAAAAACAATGTGATATTCCACTGTGGATATTGTTGAAGCAGTTCACAGTACATGAATGTGCTGCACTATTTAGAGAAACACATTCAGAATGAGTGAAAGCTACACTAACTAATCTGTAAGTGAGCTGAGTCATTTCATTGTTGGTGTCTTATCAGGTCTCCATGGAAGGGTCTGCCAGAGCTGACCAATGAGAATGGCCAGTACTGCCCGTTCAGCTGTGAGACCCAGGCCTGGTCTCTGGCCACTGTGCTGGAGGTCCTCTACGACCTCTAAATGGGCATCAGCCCGTCCCCCTGACGTGATTCTGAAGGAGAATTCTTGGACTTGGAGAAGAAACACACATCACTTCCCACAGTCTGCCTTCAGTGAGCAGCTACACCTGCTTCAAATTACATACGATAAATACATGACAGGATTACAGTGCCACAATTTCCTTTCTGTCAGCTCACAGTGATCCGTTTGAACTTTGCCTTGCCTACCTGTCCATCTCTACCTGCCCATCTCACCACTCTGTGTGTTTCTACCCTTAGTCTGTTACCAGCTCTCCCAGTCGGCCTCTGCAACAACATGGGAAAAGTTAATTTAACATGATAAATGTTAATTCTGATGACCCATTTTAGTTCATGTAGAATCTTCAGAGTTTGACTGTCTTCTCTATGTGTTAGAACAAGTAGATCAGTGTGGTGAGCTCAGAAAATGACATCACTTTACTGTAATGAGCCTTTAAAACCAGGAAATGAAAACACTTATGTCATATCACCATGTAAAAATATCCAAAGTGAAGACCATATGTAGTCTTGATAATGAGATATTATCCATTATATATAAATGCGAGCTATTAATTTAAACTAGTAAGAACTCCTGAGCTGATATGCTGTCAGTATTCTTCAGTGTTCATTCTCACACAAGTATTAATATCAACAACACTTCATCTCACTTCACTGATGTCACTGATGCTGATGGTACCAGTGATGTTCTGGTGGTTTTAAATGGAATTGGAGAGATTTTTTTCTTTTGCATTTGAAAAAAACAATGATACTTTATTTATATTTGAATTAATTAAATGAAACTGCCCTCTGGTGTCTCTCCAGCCAGCAGCCTCACTAAAAAGGGCAGAACAATAATTTTTGCTGACTGAGCAGGTTTTATTTTAGAACAAGTCTTTTATATTGAAATCCAACAACCTGCCACTGTGTGCACACCTCGAGTCCTACCTCCCAACCTGTCCTCATGTAACCTGTCTACAACAAGTGACCTAAACACCTTCTGTCACCACAGGGTGACTCTGTGTACATGCTGTAGCAGCAGTACATGTACATACTACTGCAAGTTGTGTGTTCCATACAGCTAACAGTGCTGCACCCCCCACCTGATGCCTTGATACAAATACACAGTCTTCCAGCTGTTTCCCATTTCACCACATTTTCCCCACAAGCCTTATGATGTACTTCAATATTTCTATCATTCAAGTGTGTATTAATGTTAACAAGAAAAACTGTTTTGTGCATGAGTGTTGTGTTGGTGTTTCCAGAGGTTCAGTTTCCTCTGGTGTGTAACCATGCTGTAGATCTCTGCTGATGGCCCTCTGCTGTCTAAGAGCTGTAGATGTTAGATATGAAAAGGTTTGAAGTAGCATGACACATCAGCGTTCCTCTCAAAAAGAAGGAATGTGGTGAGCAGCAGAAACAAGATGAACCATTAAAGTTCCTGTGTAAGTCACTTGTGTTTTAAAATCTTTCTGACTCAGTCACAACACATCAGCAGTCTCTTTGGATCCTTGTTTACTGAACCCATCCTCCCTCAGTGTGGTACCTGCACAGAACACAACAGCATCTTACATCTATGTGTACGACATCAACACAACATACTCATTTATCCTGGTGAAGCTGAGCTGCCACTACTTTGTTGAAAACTAAAATCAGTGGTCAAAAATAAAACTACTCACAATTAAGCTCAGTTATGTGTTATTAAGTGCAGCACTTTTGTTATTCTTCTATTGCACAATGCAATTAATGTGTGATGGAGAAGCAAGATTTGCCTGTGCAGCAGCCGATTGATTATGGAGGATAATCAAGTCCATGTTACTCTACAGTCACAGTCCAGTCATGTAGAAGAGTGCAAAGCTCTGTGAACTCAAACTGTAGTGTTACACATTCATCAGTGTGTCTTTAATGTTGTTGTTTACTCTGCACAGTGTTACACATTCATCCTACCAGTGTGTCTCTAATGTTGTTGTTTACTCTGCACAGTGTTACAGCTGCCATAGACAGAGAATAAAGTTATAAATAACCAGGCTGTTGTCTCCTCGCCTGTGTATGTGTGTGTGCGTGTGCGTGTGTGTCTTGTTTGGAGAAATAAAGCATTTGGGTTGTACATAATAATTCGTGTGAGTGTGCGCATGTGCGTGTGTCAGCAGTGGACACACAGACTCAGCAGACTGATGAAGAGCAGAGTTGAGGAGGAAAAGGCCTGAAAAGAGAGAGTGAGGCATGTCAGCATCACAGTGCAGATCCATCAGCAGTCAGTCAGTCAGTCAGTCAGTCAGTACTCACTCCAGCTGCAGAGTTTCCGCTGCTCTCCAGAATCAGAGTGCTGCTGTTCAGCTGAACCCAGAATGTTGTGTAGTCCTGGACCAGACTGGCACTGAAATTTCCACAACAACAGCAAGGACATCACAAACGAGTGAACGTTTAGCAGTAGACTGCACATGTTGATGCTGATGAGGACCATGATGGCTGAGCAAATGTTCAGATGCTGCTTTCACACATTTGGAGGGTGAAGAAAGTGTGTGTGTGTGTGTGTGTGTGTCTTCTACCTAAAGAAGATGTCTCCATAGTAACTGTTGCTAGGTGCCTCCCAGGTCAGTTGGACTTTCTTCTTCTTGGCTCCTGAAGCCTGACTGACTGTTGAATTCTGCTCATGGACACAAATAGATTGGTTCTAACAAAGATGAAGATACAAATTATCATTATCCATCAAGACAGAAGCGTATGCTGGATCGATCCACTGAGGACACTGTGAACATGATTCTACTGGTGCGTTCTAATGATTTGTGCTAATGATGTGTTCTAACCTTAACACTAACAGACTCCTCTTTATTGACTTCAGTTCTGCTTACAACACTATTAGGTGCCACCAGATGATCAGAAAACTCCCCCATGTCAGCGTCCCCCCCACTCCTCATTCACTGGGTACACAGCTTCCTCAGTGACAAGCAGTCAGTGTGGATGCTGTAACATCTTCAACCACCATCACCAACACCGGAGCCACCACAAGGTTGTGTCCTGAGCCCCTTCCCCTTCCTGTTCCTTAATGACAATAAATCACCTCACACGGTGGTGCATGGACAGTTACCTTCAGCTGAATATAGCAAAAACAAAAGAACTCGTTATCAACCAGCAGTCACAGCCAGGGTATAAAATTAGATTTTTGATTTGAAATTTTACCGGCCAAAATATGTTTTGACCGGCCACTGAACTGTTCACAATCACGACCTTAACTAACAGATTTCCTGTAGGAAACACTGAACAGCATAAAGATAAATGTTAATTGCCCACTGATTGTTTTTTAGTAGGGAACTATATAAATGAAGGTTTCAGATACTGTTAAAAGAATCATAACTTTAATTTTCAATATCTCATACATAAATCAGCATGTGTAAACAACACACATGCACTTGCCTACCTCAAACCATTGGTGGGTGCACCATTTAAATGTTAGCTATATCATAACATACACAATCACCAAACAACATGTGAACTAAACAACACATTTTTTCCTGTCTCTCTGCCCATGTAGAAGGCACAACCATATGAGGCCGTTACCATTGACAGATGTTGCACTTCATGGTATTAGCACTGCCATTGTACACCAACCACTCTCTCCTCACCCCCATATCATTGAAACACCACTTTTCATTAAATTTTCTTTTTGGTTGTATTCCTCCACAGCTCTTCAGTTTTAACCTCTTCTTCTTCCTCTACTTCTTCTTCAACCACCATTGTCGTTGTCGTCTTCTTCTTTTTTTTCTCTTCTTCTTTTGACCGAGCATGGATGTATCCGTATCCAAGACAACTTGATACATTTTCAAATGTTGAATGATGGTGGACAGCGACGGACAAATTTGAAATTCGAAACGCAATCAATAGATCTGCTGTAGCTGTAAACTGTGTCTGTTTTACTGTTTGGCATTTATGTTGAAAGTTATATAGCAAAGTCAGCCTGCCAATGGCGTGTGACCTATTTATTTTACTCGCCAAAACATATTTTTACACGTATTTGGTGCATCAATAAAGAAGCTGGTGAGATGAGATATCTTGGACTCACCTGGGACAATAATCAAAGTTTTGAGCAACACATCAATGACATCCACAAACGCTGCCAACAAAGACCGTCTGCCATCCGCAAACTTAGAGCACTTTCTATGAGCATGTTTTGGCAGGAGCTTTGTCCCCTCTGCCTTAGCACTTCTACACAGAATACCCCATTAGGTGTTGTGTGTATGTGCTGTAAATGTGGGATGTGTGTGTCGATGTATCCTGTATGGATGTCTTTCATGTATATTTGCTATGGATGTTTAACTGTATGTATGTATCTATGTATGGGAGGCTCTGCACAGACTGTGGCAACAACTTTCCTTGAAAAAAGACAATAAAGAATCTAATGATGTGTTCTAATGGTGTGTTTTAATGATGTAATGAAGATCTACCCAAATTCTCCCATGTGACCCCCCTTCTCCGTGACCTCCACTGGCTTCCTGTTGTGGCCAGCATCTGATTCAAGACGATGGTGCTGGCCTTCAAGGCCATCAACGGAACTCAGATCACACACCCCAGTGCGAGCACTTCGCTCTACTACATCAGCTGGCCGGCTGGTACCGCCATTGCTAAGAGCAAACAGAGGTCGCTCAACGAACTCCCGACCAATGTCAGGACAGCAGAGTCACTCGCCATCTTCCACAAAAGACTCAAGACTCACTTGTTCAGACTTCACCTCGACCCCGCATAGCATGACTCCCCCCCCCCCCCCCCACTCCCCACCCCAATGATGTGTTCTAATGATGTGTTCTAATTGTGTGTTCTAATGGTGTGTTCTACTGGTGTGTTCTCATGCTATGTTCTAATAATGTGTTCTAATGGTGCGTTCTAATTGTGTGTTCTCACGATGCGTTCTAAAGATGTGTTCTAATTATGTGTTCTAATGGTGTGTTCTGATTGTGTGTTCTAAAGATGTGTTCTGATGGCGTGTTCTACTGGTGTGTTCTAATGGTGTGTTGTAATGATGTGTTCTAATGGTGTGTTCTACTGGTGCACTGTCAATAATTTTGGGCTGTTTCAACTTAAAAGTCTAAGTTCAATTGTTGCCTTAAATATTTGAGCTTAATTTAGGTTGAATAGTTTGTTTAAAATCTTCTTTTAAGTTTTCTCCGAACTTGAAAATACATCTTCAGATAACTTAAGATATTAAGTTTAATCAACGACTGTTCAGTGACAGTGACAATCATTACAAATAAATTTGATATCTTTTTACATTTGATGATTTCTTCGAGGAGTCAGTTCTTAATTCCACAGAGTATAGCAGCAGTAGCTCCTTTTGTAGTTGACTGTCATAAGATCAGCATAGAGACATTACGTGAAGCAACACTTAGTGACTAGATTAGACTGTGAAAGTGTGATGGGCTAAAGACTGAAATCAATACTAACCTCTATCTATTTTTGTTGTTGTAAAAAAAAAAGCAACCATGTTTTGAACTACTGACTGACTTGTCTTAAAATGTATTAAAGACATGCAGCAAGTTTTCTTCAAACTATAAAAAAGAAGGGTGTCAAACAATGCATGCTGGGAAGTCAACCAATATGCTGATAATTTTCTTATTTAACTTATTTGTATGAGTTGATTGAACTCTGCACATTACATTCATTCAACTCATCATTTCAAGTCAAACGATTTCAAGTTAAAAGACCTC
This sequence comes from Pagrus major, assembly GCF_040436345.1. NCBI lineage: Eukaryota > Metazoa > Chordata > Actinopteri > Spariformes > Sparidae > Pagrus > Pagrus major. The sequence goes on along the minus strand of NC_133235.1, from coordinate 1,424,408 downwards.
ATGTTTATAAGTTCATAAGTGGTCTGGTCTGATCAAAGTTTAATTGACTTGAAACAACTAAAACTTGTATATTTAAGTTAAGTTAATTAGAAAAGATAAGTTGATTCCACTAAATTCCATAATGACTTTTTACAGTGTGTGTTCTAACGATATGTTTTACTGGTGTGTTCTAATTAAGTGTTCCAATGGTGTGTTCTAATGATGCGTTCTAATGGTGTGTTCAAATGGCATGTTCCAATGATGTGGTTTAATGGTGTGTTCTACTGGTGTGTTCTAATGAAGTGTTCTAATGGTGTGTTCTTATGATGTGTTCTAATGGTGCTTTTTAATGATGCGTTCTAACAATGCGTTCTAATGATGTGTTCCAATGACATGTTCCAATGATGTGTTCTAATGGTGTGTCTACTTGTGTGTTCTAATGGTGTATTCTAATGATGTGTTCTAATGGCGTGTTCCAATGATGTGTTCTAATGGTGTGTCTACTTGTGTGTTCTAATGGTTTGTTCTAATGACCTGTTCTAATAGTTTGTTCCCCCAGAAAGCAAAGCAAAGTTTTTGTGCGTCAAAGTTTTTGTTTATTTGCTTCTATTCAAGCCAGGCAGAAATCAACAGTGGAGAAATCAATATTCTCGTCCTGTTCACTTTCATTCTATGCGAGCGAGGTGGTGAAGAAAACGTTGGATCATTGATGACTGGTGAAGTCACAGCTTTATCATTTACATTCTAGCTAATATTCAACTTTCTGCAAAATATTTGAGCTCAGGTGCTCACAGCCTCCAGTTCTCAGAGATTACTGTTGAACTTGTGGGATTAATAAGTGGATTTATCTTCACTCCTGTTTATCAACCTGACTGCAGCAGTGATCCGGAGGTGACCTCCATTGTCGGGTTTTTATGTTCTTTTATGTTGACTGCTGACTGGAGTTGGAGGGGAAATGTACTTTACTTCATGAACGTAATGTTACAGAGAGGAGATAGAGAACCAGAACCAGAACCAGATACTCTGAGTGCTGAGTTCATTGAAAGGCTAAATTGAATTCAAACATCTTTGTGTGCCGTGGCTCACTAGCTTACAGCTATTGAACAGCAAAGTGCTCTGGCTGTTTGGGGTGAATAAACACTGCGTGAGTAACGTAAATTATCACAAATGATCCCACGATCAAACTTGCACAAGAAACGTGAGGTGAGGACCCAACTTTAACTGTGCCCACAGTAGAGGTGCTTCTATTAGCATGTTATTATATTAAGTCAGCAAGGAAACAGCTGCAATATAACATTCACTCATACCTCCATGTTGTTACAGTGCAAGGCAGTAAACAGGGTGGTGTTGATGCTGCTGAACTTTCCAATGGGCCACAGCAGAGCTGGAAACAGAAAACAGAGTTCATTCCCCAAGTTTCACATGATATGTGCTATGATACTAACCATGCACAGTATATTTTTTTATTTTAACTATACAAAAATAGAACAAATGTGAAATAAAAACTTATTAAAAGGAGACCTAATATGTGTTTTCTATTTTTTCCTTTCCTTCAGTGTTTTATATATAATGTAGTTTCTTGTTCTCAGACCAATCTCAGCTTGTTCAAGTTTACAATGAATCCTGACTGCATACCAAAGTTAGTCACAGAGTTCCACAAGGTTCTGTGCTCGGACCAATACTATTTACTGTATATATGCTTCCTTTAGGGAATATCATTAGAAAACACTCATTTCATTGTTATGCAGATGATACACAATCATACTTAACCATTAAGCCAGATGACACTACTCAGTTAGCTAAACTTCAGGCATGTACTAAGGACATAAAAAACCTAGATGACCTGCAACTTTCTGCTACTGAATTCAGACAAAACAGAAGTTATTGTGCTGAGCTCTAAACATCTTAGAGACACTAGCTAATGATATAGCTACTCTGGATGGCATTACTCTGGCCTCCAACACCACAATAAAGAATCTTTTCGGGCGACTGTGGCTCAGGGGTAGAGCCAGCGTCTTGTTATCGGAAGGTCACTGGTTTGATTCCCCTGGTCTGCATGTTGAAGTGTCCTTGGGCAAGATACTGAACCCAAAAACTGCTCCTGGTGTGCTGGTTGGCACCTTGCATGACAGCCACCGCCATCAGTGTATGAATGTATGAATTACTGTAAGTCGCTTTGGACAAAAGCGTCTGCTAAATGTAAATATCTTAGAGTTATTTTTGGGATTTGTCCTTTAACTCCCACATAAAACAAATTTCAAGGACTCCTTTCTTCCACCTACGGAACATCCGTAGAAACATCAGGAACATCCTGTCACAAAAAGATGCAGACCCTAAACCTAAACCTAACCCTATCCAGAATAGATTTTAAAATCCTCCTCCTCACATACAAAGCCCTTAATGGTCAGGCACCGGTATATCTTAGAGACCTAATAGTACTCTATTACCCCACTGGAACGCTGCCCTCTCAGGATACAGGGTTACTTGTGGTTCCTAGAATCTCTAAAAGTAAAATGTGAGGCAGAGCCTTCAGCCATCAAGCTCCTCTCCTGCGGAACCATCTTCCAGTGTCGGTTCAGGGGGCCGACACCCTCTGTACGTTTAAGAGTAATACTCATATATCAATAAGTAAAGCTGTTATTACTCCCCCCATCTCTACCACTGCTTCTCAGGTGTGTGTGAGCTGACCAATCAGAGCAGACTGGGTATTCAGGAGGTGGGCCTTAACGAGACAGGAGGAGCTAACAGAGCATTTCAGACAGAGGGTGAGTACAGAGCTGCAGCACTGTCAGTATGAGAAAGATGATGTGTTTGTTGAACATTAAGACATTTAACCTGTTCTAGAAGTGACCTCAGATAAAACCATGAACCTGAAAATGAGCAGAATGTCTCCTTTAATGATGACAACTGAAGAATAGTGTCCTTACAATGACGACTGTAGATCAATCCTGTGATATTTCCATTACTGACTCCATAGTAGACACACTGTCGGCTCTACAGTGATCCATTAGTGTTTTCTTGTTCAAACACAACACACTAACAGGGACACAATACTACATTGAAGTATGACACAAATCTTGACACAACACCAGCATGAGGTACCAGCACAGAGAACTGAAACCTAAACCTGGTAACCACTGGCAGCCACATCTGTAGTGTTTACTGTAAGCCACAAATGAACATCGCAGTACTACAGCTACATCATGATTTTAGCGCTCTAATTTTTTACAGTTCAGATTTTATTTTAAATGGCAGTACAAAGAGTTTGTCTTACCCTGTCCCTGCCAGCTCCTGGCCTGTAACAGGAATCCCTGGAACTCTATGGAGCTGTTCTTCACCACCTCCACCGTCACTGCAAGCAGAAAATGACAGGGAGGGGTTCATGTTAATATGAGCCTGAGTGTTTGCAAAAGCGCAGAGGTCTGATGATGGCTGATAGAAGAGAGGGGGTGGGGAGTCTGACACACATTCTTAAATGATATACTAATAAATCTGTTATCCAGACGAGCGGCCAAACCTTCAGCACACTGTGCAGGAAGCTTTTAGTCTCGTTTCTTTAGATTGTTTTGTGGCATTTTTACTTTGACAGTGCAGAAAGAAAGGACGGCCCAGAACTCATCTTTTTCCTTTAAACTCTTAATTTTACATTTTAACTGACTTATTAAAGGGGCAATTTATATGATAAAATTTTTTATTGGTCATTTGTGGGCGGATTGTAATGTGACGTCTCTCTCTGTTGTCCATAAGTCTTGGCGATTTGTTGAAGTTGTATGATGCTACTGGACTCGCCTCAGCGCCTCTCTCCACTCTGCTAACAGTACCTAATGGTAGTTAATGGAGTCCAGCACAACACAAATGTCCCACAGAGCCCCTTTAACTTACTAACTGAATTAACTTGGTCATGACCTTTGGGTCAATAGAGATATCGTTTTTATTGATTACTCACGTAAAACAAAAAGTCACCAATACTTGATACAATAGTCGAGTAAAAGTCTCAAAGTATTTGATATTAAATGTACTTAAGTATCAAAAGCTCAAGTAAAAGTAAATGATACATATAATTACATGCATGTATATACTGTATATTATTAAATTAAATTAAATTAAATTAAATTAAATTAATCAAGGAGTCTGGTTTAGACCTGCTCAATTTGGAAAGTGTCATGAAATGACTTTTGTTGTGAATTGGCACTATACTAATTAAGATTGATTGATTAATTATAGGGCGACTGATTATTGACAAGACATTAGAGCCTAACTTGACTGATCAAACACATTCCCACCGATGGACAACGTAGAGTGTCATCTTCACACACGTTACGACTGTAGAAGACAATCAGAGAAGCAGGAGGACAGACTGACACACCTGTAATGACTCCACCAGGCCTGTAGGTGGCACTAGATGTAGACAGGGTGAATGGTGGGCTGCTGGTGGAAGGTGTGAAGGGTGGATGTACAGGCATCATGTTGCCACAGGAGGTCGCCACTGAGCCATTAGGGAAACACACACACTCCTCTACACACATAACAAACACCACTGCTAGGAGTGACATCATGGCTGCAGGAGGCATCTGAAACAGACAGGAGACAGCGAGGAGACAGACATGAGACAGAGAGGAGACAGAGATGAGACAGACATGAGACAGAGAGGAGACAGACATGAGACAGAGGAGACAGACAGGAGACAGATAGGAGACAGATAGGAGACAGAGAGGAGACAGACATGAGACAGAGAGGAGACAGATAGGAGACAGAGAGGAGACAGACAGGAGACAGTAGAAAACATCCCAGGAAGTCCCATTTCTGACTATATGTGACATCAGATCCAAACCGGTCTTAGAGGTAAAAAAAACAAAACAGCGACAGATGTTGGAACCAGATGTTCTCAGTGACTCTTCCTCCTGAACATGTTGTCAATATGATGCCAGCATATGAAGGAAAAAGGATGCAGACGAGGTGAGGCTCATAAACCATCAGGTAAGAATGAAAGGACTCATAATATTAAAGGAGCTCAGTCTGATACTAGAGCTACTGAGGTTTCTAACTCCAGAATAACCTGGTTGACACGCCTCGCCTTGGCCAACGCTCTCATACCACATTGAATGAATGTCCACGCTGTTCCTTGAGTTGCGACACAGTGGGTTTATTGCTGTGCATTGTCCATGTCCTTGTGCTTTTTTCCCTTGAACTGTTTGCAGTCCTCCAAAGAGTGGCCACGAGCACAGCAAAGGCATTCAGCTTTTTCTGGACCTGATGTAGGCGCTTTAATTTTTTCAGGCACTCCCATAGATGTTATGGTGGTGGCCACGACATTTCCTTTCATTTTGTTTCTAGGTTGTGCTTTAAACCCAGTGACAGTCTTTATCCCAGCAACACCAGATAACTCCTGTATCTCACCAAACAAAGGGTCAGAAAGAATCCTGACACGACGCTCAATAAACATGACCATATCAATGAAGCAAGCTGGTTGATTGGTTGCCTCCATTATGTCATGAGCTATGGTCCTCCATTGCTCCCTCATTCTGAATGGCAGCTTGGACACAATGGCTCTTATATTTACTGGCACATCCAGTTCCTGCATGTACTGAAGCTCTTCCATTACATTGCAGCATCCACGCAGAAATAAGGAATATGCTTGCAGTGTTTTCTCGTCCTCAGATTTAATTGTCTGCCAGGCCAGAGCCTTTTCCATATAAGCACTTGCGATTTTGTACTGATTTCCAAAATGTTTCTGGAGAAGTTCCTTTGCCACTGTGTAGCCATGCTCTGGAGCCATATGCTGGCATCTTTGCACCAATTCACGTGGCTGTCCTCTTGTGAACTGTTCCAGATAGTACAAACAATCCTCTTTTCCTGCCTTTTCCTCAACTCCTTGCTCAAAGGCTTTAATGAACGTCCTGTAATGGAGAGGGTCCCCTTCAAATGTGGGAATATCTCGTGGTGGCAGTGACATCATATGCTGTTGCTGTACCAGGGCTGCTGTTATTTCATTTTGCCTTTGCATGATGGTAACTATGTCAGGTGGACTTTGGCTGATGTGGTGATGGTATGTAGGTTGAGCAGTTGATGACTGGTGTTGAAAATGCAGTGATGTTCCAGACATATTAACCTGTTGCTGTGTTGATTTCCATGCAACAGGATGGTACTCCTTTGCCATAGGGTTTAACGCGTTGACAGATTTTTCCAGCCTTTTCTTTTTCTCCTTTTCCAAATAGGAATTCATGCCATTGCTGTGTGCTTGAGAAGAACTTCTCCACTCTGAAGCCTGTAATACAGCCAGCTTAGCAGTGGACGCAGCTATTTCAGCTTCCAAATCAAGCTGCTCTCTTTTCCTTTTCAGCTGCTGTTCCTGTTCCTCCAAGGCATGCTTTTCTTTTAAAGCTGCAGCCAGAGCAACAAGTGCTGCCTTTTCTGCTTCATCCTTTATGGCTGCAGAGGATGCAGTACTTGATCTTGCACTGTTACGGCTCCTATGGCTTGAGCGTTTACTAATATTTGAAACACTGTCATTACGATTGATGTCATCCACAACATTACCATTTTCGTTTGCATTACCTTCATCACGATACCCACTTTTTTGTGTTAGCAATACACTCATTAATAGGCAACATTTTTGCCTTAAACCTTATTTCCTGTTTTTTAAATGTCTGGTTCTGACGGCGCAGACATTTAATCTACACTGCAAATAGTTAAAAAGATAAATCTGAGATTGTTCTATATTATTCCTCATGTCAACAAATCAAAACACCAAAACCATCTCTCATGACTTCCTGCACCCACCAGTGGCCCTCAGCTGCAAGCCCATTGGTTCACACTCAATATGTAAATCTTTAAGAAGTTTAAAAAAAAAAAAAAGTATTTCTGGCAGCAGGACGGGTGTGTGTGTGTGTGTGTGTGTGTGTGTGTGTGTGTGTGTTCAAAGTAACTTAAAGCTATGGTCTATGATCTGAAAAAGATTTGAAAAAAGCATCCCCCCCACACACACACACCCCTCCCCTCTGTGCTCCTTAATCCCTCCCCTCCGAGCTCGTATCACTCTCCCCTCGGAGCTTCCCACGAGACACCCCCTCCCGCAACAAGCAACAAGAGCAACAGAGGCCGGCAGAAACCAAACACGGTGTCAGCTTTGAATGCGGAGTAACGATGTCGGATTCACAGGTAAAGTTATTACAATGCACGTTGAAACGTAAATCTTGTAAGTCATTACAATGTCCACAGCTAAGCTCCACAGCCAAGCTAGCGTAACGTCATTAGCATGTTACAGCTACGTTACACGTTACAGCTACATAATAAGTTACTATTTATCAACAGCTAAGTTAGCCACTTCTAAAAGTTATTGAGGGCCAAGAGACTAACAGATGCTGCCGTTAGCTTTAAACATAACGATCGCTTCCACATTGTGGCTGAAAACTAAACCTGCATGAGCCTCGGACCCAGCTGTGTCCCAGCTGTTGTCTGAGTAGCACCACGACCGCGACATGAACGTGCCCGTAAACCGTAATCTCTTGTTTATGACAGATAAGACACACAAATACACACATCGTAACGTGTATATGATAATCCATCATATTGATTTAGCAAAGGCTTCGTTGAAAACAAATAGACAAGACCGGGAGGAGGGTTAGCAAAACAGTTGAGTAGTGACCGGGCAAGAGGTTGTTATGGAGAAATAAATCCGGACAGGATGAATGAATGGATGAATGAAACCCCTCCGCTTCGCGTTAGGGTTTCATTCATCCATTCATTCATCCTACTTGCATTACTTGCTGCTTCATTTAGCTGCCACGAGCAAATAAATAGGCTGATTTGGTGTAAACATGATAGCAATTTTAGCTTACAATGCTAACATAGAGGCTAACGTCTCCATCGAACAAGTAAACAAGTGTTGACAATATTGCAGAGACAGAAACTGTTTCGACGCTGTCTAATAACACAGAAAAAACAACACAACATCCACAATAAAGACGAAAGATTACCTGTTCAACAAAAACTCTGCTGTATCAGCATCGCTTTTCAGGTCCATATCTTCACGGAGCTTTCGCCACCGTTGTATCTGCCTTAATCTGCCATAGACATAATTATTATGTCTATGGTGACCAGGAGCAGGGGAGTGAGCGAAGTGATTGGATGGAGGGTCCGAGAGAGAGAGTGCAAATTTGAGCAAGGGGAAACTCCCATTCGGACTGGATGGCTGCTATTGGTCAATTTCTTTGCAGTTTTGCAGGCGCTAGAGAGAATGGATTTATTTGGTTCCTTTTGCTCTTCACATTGTGTAGGTTATACTATTGGGCCATAACCACCATCTAAATAATGTTAATAATAATGATCAATCTTTCAAATCGTACACCATAGCTTTAAATGTCCTTTACCTGTCTACCTGTCCTGTCTTCACCTGACTTTGGGTGAACTGTTCCTTGAAGGATGGCTTCTACTGCCCAGAGCAACAGTGTACAAGCTGGAAAAGAAGAAAAGTACAGACTATTGACAGCGTTGTCTTTTAGACAAGCTGCTACTGAGAATAGAAGAACTGGGCTTTACTGAAGCTACCTCAGTAACTTTCTGACTACATTAAAACATAAATGATAAACTTCAGTGGGTCACAAAGTGACTGCCACAACATTAAGATATACAAAATATAACTGTGACACAATAACATGGCAATTAGTACAGACTTTTGAATGTTTTACACCATACTGACACAAATACTACTAACATTGCCACCTTTGCAAACATTTCAGTTTTTTACATTTCTGATTATAAACCTTCATTCAGGAGATTCATTGTCCCAAAACTACACAACACTAATACTATTATGAATTTGGTATCAGTTTCCAACTGATAAATTCTTGCCTGTAAGAGATTCTCATCTAACAACAGCCCCATGACCAGGCATTATATGTCATCCAGTGTTAAGCTAGCTAAAATAATATTGTGAATGTCAGAAATGACATTTTCCCACTGAAGTCAACCATCAGGTGTAAAAACATCACCTGGTCCATCTACACAACTGTCTCATGACACAGATGTTAAAATGTGTTTTCTGTTTCGAGCACTTCCACAGCAACCATGAACTGTTTCAATGCACATCAGTAATCACAGGTTCATAACCTGTCTGCTGTTTGTTTGGAATCTGTCATTTACCAAAAATATATAGATTTAATTTAAACGTACTTTAGTTGTCTAAATATTTTCATAATCATCAATACGTTAACACACTTTACAGACTGCCATTCATAATCTAGTACAAACACCAGGAGATAAACAGAGCAGAAACAGCTTTGTAATCGTATTCAGACTGTTATTTTCTTACAACATACAACAGGTGAAGCACTGTGATGAATCCCGTTTCTTACATAAACATGGCTCTGCAAACACAGACCAGGTGATATGTTTAGTTCAGGTGCAGGTACTCACCTCGTCTCTGGGGCTGTTGGTGCTGTCCTGCAGACGCACACACACACACACACACAGTTTTATCAGGGATCCTATCAAGCTATAATGAATTGAGGGCTTAATTGTCCCTGAATCATAAAAAATGAAATGAAATGAAATCACCTGCAGGTCCTCTGTGAGCCAAAGATGCAAAGTGTCTTGTGGAGACCAGCTCAGATGAGTAAATAATGTGCAATCATGTGTGTGATTTGGTTTCACCAAGGAGTCATCCATTGAGATTTCATTTCTTGTAACCATGACAATGCTAATTGTGCGTGGTGAGAGCATTCAAAACAACACAGTCGTCAATTATGACTCTCTCACAAACACACAGCAGAGGAAACAGGTCATGTTTCAGATGATGGTGTAATTAGTACCCACAGGTCCCTCTGTTCAACGCTCCTTCATTTGAAACAGCATTCAGCTCCTATATCCTTCCATACATCCCCAGCTTGGAATACAGTGGTTAAGCTGGCAATAGCTGAAGTTTAATCTTTTCACTTCTGCTTAGGTCAGTTGCCTGGTTTTCAGGTCTTAACCTTGTTATTCGATAGTGTTCCTCCTATATATTTTTAACTCTACCTCCTGATGAAAGCTTCATTCACTGCATGTGGTCGATCAGCTGTTTGTCACCAGGAGGAGCAGCAAACAAGTCAGACACCAACGCTTGTCAAAAACAGCTCATCTTTTATTCTTTATGTTGTGGTACAGTAAGAAAGAACAACAGCAGCAGCTCTGTGGGCAGGAGTGAACAACAGTGAGACTGACAGTGACAGTCAGGTGTACACAGTGTATTGATTATTGATAGATGAACAGATGAACTCTAACCCTTCTCCGTAGCAGCCACACTCGCTCACACACACGCTCCTCAGCGGTGTCTGGGTTCTGACATGTTGGTATTATTCTTCTGTTTTCAAGCCAGCAACTCAAGTGATGTATTTTCATTTAGTGACTCTACAGGAGTAAAACCATGTACTCATGAATGACAGCACCTTCTTTTCACAGCACTTACATCACCTCTACAATTCTACTTCTGATTTCTTCCAGAGGAAAGTTTCTGGGATTTCTCTCAACGAAAACTGTATCATTTAAAAAAAACAATGCGTTTGTGCCAGCATAAGAAATAGAGAATTATGTTATCCCAAAGACTATGAGAGCAGGAACAAACAGCTGACCTTCCACCTCCTCTGCTGGATTATTTACAAATTGAGCCAGAAGTCTGACTTTAACGATTCAGACTTATGAAAAAAACAAACAAAATGGAACTGTTTGTTGCATTGTGGCCCTAATCCTCTTCCATAGTCGAGTCACTCTGCAGTTCTTTATCAAGAAATAACTCAAGTGCATAATTACTTCTGGACAACATCAAAATACAGTCAGTTTTATATGGCTCTTTTTGGTTGTTTTTTTTTTTTTACACACAAACAGAAAAATATTGATTTATTTTTTCATATTGACAATGGTTCTCTGCAAAGTGACTTTAATTATTTTTTTAAAAATATTCTTATTGCATATATACGTATCCCTTTTAACAGGATACACCTAAATATTCACTGGTGCAGCCAACACTTTTTAAAGTCACATAATTAGTTAACTGGAGACCAGGGCTTGTAGAATGAATAGGCCTGTACCTGGAGTGGAAAGCTTATGGTTTTGTCAGTATTGTTGCATGAAGACTCAAAAACATTCCAAGCTAGTCTGTAAAATGGTAAAAAAGAAAAAAGTGTGGCACAGTACCGACTAGGGATGCAACAATATTCAATATTTTATCGAACCGTTCAATACGCCCTGGTAGGTTCAATACACAAAGGCAAACAATACAATACAATACAGTACAATACAATACTACAATAACGTTTGCTGTTTAACTTGATTGGATACTGCATATGTTTTTTATGGAAGGCAATTAAGATAAGTGTTAAATTTTTATAATAAGGTTTGTGGTTTGACTATATCTGCTTTTAATTATTTTTACATGCAATATTGCCTTTGCTAGTGTGAGTAGTTTTATATTAAGATATTGAAACCGTACCGTTACCGTGGCCCAAAAACTGTGATGCATACCGAACTGTGGGAAAACTCTACCATTGCATCCCTAGTACTGACGTGAATATTTATGCAAATGATGATTTTCTCTTTAATATTTATTAAAAAATGACACAAATTTATAGACATTTGTTTTCAGTTTGGCATGAAAGGGTCTTTTTCTGTTGATAAAAGTAAAACTTTTATTTTTTACTATAATTTAATGTAGTGAGACAAAAAAGGAGTAGAAACATTTCACTGACACTGTCTCCTGACCTTCATCTCACTTCAGGAAAGTCAACACAGAAAATATTGGACAGCATGTTGAATCCAATACGTTAAAGAGAAAATCATTTATACATCAGAGACTGTTTACGGGTGTTGAAGAGTGATACTGCATGTGTGAAATAAGTGACTCCAGAGGGAACTGACCCAGTGATGTCACTTCCAGTCAGCATGGGTTTGGGCTGAAGACTACAGTTGTGACACTGACGTGGAAAGAAGTGAGCTTACCCGACCTCTATAACCTGCTCCTCCTCTCTGCTGCAGGCTACATTAGCCGCTAATAGCATCACACACTCAACTCTCAGACCAAACTGTCAGCAGTTGAACTGCATTGTGGGTAATATAGGAGCCATGTTTTGACAAGGAAGGAGAATGCATGGAATGAAAGATGATATCTCTGGTTGTGTGTTCACTGCAGCTCATACGTTTCAGTCATAGCAGTGACTGTTCATTTAAACAGTTTAAGGCTCTGAAAATACTGTTTGACACAAAAATACTATTATGTTTCACTGTTATATTTTCAATACATTAAAAACAACAGATTTAGTCTGCTACTGGTTGCATTTAGTCTTTTTTCTGTCTTGATGTTGTAGTGTGGATTCTAGAGTGCTGGCTGGATGTACTGAAAGGCAGGAACAACAGGAACAAGCTGCCTGGAGCTTTTAACAGTTCAGGATGAACACATGACCACAAGAAGAAGTGACAGAATGGACAGATGAAAAATATTTACTATAACGAGCATCACTTTTTCATTGGATGGGAGTGAAGCTATCCATCTTCACATTGCTGGGGGGGAGGTGGTCAGTGGATAGATTTAGTAGCATTGTGGGTAAACAGTGAGGGCCTCCGTCAGGTGGAGTAAGCTAAGACCTTGTACGTTGTGTCATGAAGGGGTTCAGAGCTGTTTTATACTTTCAGAAACACTTCCAGTCTTAAAGTATTGCTACAGAATAGGAACTGCACTGTCTGAATCTAAGTTTTACTGCCGACTCTTTGAGGAAGCACTACGAGTAATTTTGATTGCTTATCTTTAGTGGTGATGAAACTACTACATACAAAACAGATTTACTTTTAGGAACATTCTAGAAACGTGGGAACAAATTGAAAAGGATAACACTGACAGGTAGGAGGTAAGACAGTGACCACAGGTTGACCTTTGACATCAGTGACAGGAGGAAGACTTACAGGTTCAAATCAATGTCGTGAGGCCTTACATTGCTAGCAGCAGTTTTTTGTTCAGCACCAATATGAATGTAATGTGACCTTTGGTACCAGTGGTTTATGTTAAGGTATTGAGGTGAGAGGTTACAGTCCTGACATCAGGGTCTTGGTGCCTTACAGGACTGACAGCAGGCCTTTCTGTAATACCAGTGGGAACACAGTTTCACCTTCAGGACCAAGGCACAGTTGGCTGTTGGTTTGTCTTGACAGGCGTCATCTACTGCTACTGATGCTGCCGGGGCTGCTGCTGAATAAACACACACAAGCCAAAATCAGTCTGAAATTTAATTAGAAAGGAAAAGGTCAAAATGTGTCATTAACATCATGAAAGCACTGAAGGAAAACCCTTCCTCACAGTGACGCATGTATGAGTTCATTTATGGCCCGCTGATGGGTGAATGATGAAAGTGTGCTGACAGATTGCATCACCTACAGTACCTACGCACACTGCGTTTGTTTGTGTACCTGGGGCCTCTGTCGGACAGCTCTGGATCTGACAGCTCTGTCGGGCTTCTGGTTTGAGGGCAGAGTCGCAGCTGTGGCCCCTGGTTACCAGCTCCTCCCCCTGATAACACTTCACCTCTCGAACCTGGACGCCACTCCCACAGGTCTTGCTGCACTGAGGGCGCATGAGGGGACAGGACTTTTCATTTTTCTCTACATGTTACTGATGATCACACCAACAGACACTCAGTTCAAATGACAAATAAGATTTCTTAAAAAAGTATGGACACCACACAGAATACGTCTGAAGGTGCAGGAATTTATACAACTAGTCAGTCCTGATTTGAGATCGCTGTGAATGTGTAACAAACTAGAGGTCAGTGGGTCACGAGTCCCCAAATCCAAGACTAGATTTGATTAAACTTTGTTTTTTTCAGCCCTGACGGCTCTGCCTTTGTGAGACTCACACACATGGATCAGTAAAGATCAGCAGATCATTGGTTTCATGTCCTGACAGCTGTCATTTACATTTTCAAGCTCTTTTTTAAAAAGATAAGAGTAATTTACAACAACAGCTTGACTTTATCCTGGAGGCTTTTTACAGGTTGTGGTTCAACCAGTTCTAATAATATTCAGCAAAAATAAAGATTCCAGAGTTCAACAGAAAACAGCAGTGATTCAACAATAAACATCACAAGATGTTTCTCAAATCTGTCCAGAGTGAACCCTCTTCATAAACAAATCAGTAAAGGATCTCTGAAAAAGACAAAAAAAACCAACATCTGCGACGCTGTCAGAGTTTCCTCTGGTACCAGTCAGCTGATTGTCGTCATCGCACTGAAAAGAGTGGAGCTGCAGCTGCAGGCTAATGCTAAGCTAGCTGTGAAGTTTATTTTTCTTCTTTGCCTTCATACACCTTCCAGGTAGGAAGGGTGGAGAAATAAATTATGGGAGAATCGTTGGTCCTGATTTTGATCTTGATAATCAAAACTAAAAGCTCATTTCGATCAATTTTTTACCTCCACCAAGGAAGTAATGTTTTTAACCCTTCATCAGCAGGATTACAGAAAAACTACAGAACAGATTTCCACAGAACCTGGATGGAGGACAGGTCTCAGCCCAGAACAGACCTGTTAACTTTTAGTGCAGATCTGGATAAAGGGACGGATCCTTCTTTAACATTGTGAGACAGGACCTTCTTCAACACTTTCATTCATGTCTCAGGTAATAAACACCTGGATGTTGATGAAAGGCATCAGGTGTATTCAGGCTGCTGGTGTCTGAGTGAGAACAGTTTGATGCAGATCTGAGATCTGGTGACATTAAATTCTGGTTAATCAGTTCTGGCTGCTTTAAATGTCCAGTGATACAGGGCTAACAACTTTGATACTGGATTAGACTTGATTTAATTAAAGGAGACTGTTGGGCCCTGGCGGAGGTTTGCACTCTACTGAGTGCCACTCCAGGTTCTCTACAGAATGGAAATCGTGACAGCCCTAGCAGACAGACAGACTGACAGACAGGCAGGCAGACAGACAAGGCAGGCAGACAGGCAGGCAGCCAGGTACCTGAGACCATGATGTGGTGAACCATTTGGAGCAGGGTCTCTGGAAGCAGGATGAGCTGGTCTCTGGTTTGTTGGTTTGGTCACAGCTGCTGTCTGGAAACTCTTTGAACACACCAGCATCCAGCCCGGCACACACCACCTGACGCTGACGTACACCGCGCCCACATGTAGCATTACACTGACAAACACACAGACAGAGACTGTGAGCACAGTGTTTATCTGTGTGGGCTGGCTCAGCCACAGACCTCTTAAAGTGTACCACACTGCTTCTTTAGTGTTTACCTGTTGCCATTCCTGTTCGACCCAATGGGGGGCGCAATCTCTGTCACCACAGGGATAGATGGCCAGCGGGCGCAGTGATTGGTCACACTGCTCCTCTGACATCACTATCCCACCTGAGGACCGACACATGACTGCACGCATCATCCTTCCCTCTCCACACAATCCTGAGCACTGGCACATACACACATATTTTTAACTGACAATCCTCTCCATAAACTCAATACTACTGACAAGTGTTGAAATGCCTGGTCCAGTGTGTGCTGAACGCGCACGTGTGTGTGTGTGTGTGTTGTCAAACTCACAGGTCCCCAGTCAGAAACTGTCCATCGTCTATCACAGGGCGGGCCTTCACATTCCTGACTTTCTATTGGCTGAGACGACTTGTTACATAGTCTCATTTCCATGGAGCAACGAACCTCCCGAGAACGAACACCCCGAGAGCCACAACGTGCCGAACACTAACACACAAACACACACATACAGTCACTGAATTTTTCTGAGCTCAGCCTCATTAATATTCAGGAAACTGATGAAAAAAAGGATTCAAAAGTTAACGGTTATAATCAGCATGGCAGCAACTCACTTACAGCATTATTTACAGCCATGTTCATTATATTCACAGAGGAGATGAAGCTGCACATGAACAATATGTGATCTAGTCAGAGCTGACTAATCAACATGAAGAACACTGCTGCTGATGTGTTTCCTTCTTGATTGTTGTCATGCTCTTCTGTCTGAAAGCTTTTTCAGACAGAGTTCAGAGTTCCACTTCACACCCATGAAGTCTTCATTTCAACCACAAGCAGCCACGGTGAGGCTCTGGAGAGCTTCAGTATTGCTCTTTACAATGAAGAGAAAGCAGCTGAATGCCTCCTAGTGGCCTCCCTTTGTGTCATGTCCACCATATGGTAGAGGACGAAACGTCCCTTTTGGCCTGAGAGCACTTATAGGACTTTTCCATACAGTCATGCCGGCTCTGCTTTGACTCAGCACGTCAGCCCAGCGTGGCAGGATTTACCTTTCTCATGACAGCAGAGCTACCTGCTGAAGATGTGTCTTTAACTGAGGACATGTTTGTCTTGAGTTGTGGTCAATGGAGCAGGTGTAAATACTTGTCTTCACTGCAGTACTATCGAAGAACAGCAGCTAACAAAGCTCCGCTAAATTAGTGATACACATTTCATTTCCTATAAATTCTTTATGTGCAGTCACACTTTGGCTTGACTCTGGAGGTGGCCCATCGTGGCACAACTTGCCGAGCATAGCGTGGTAATGGAAACACAAAACAGTGACACGGTTTGACCGGGCGCAGTTCAAAAGTGCCACTGAATAGCCCTGTTAGTGAAACATTAGGGGCAGAAACATTAATGGCTGTATGGTTGCTCGGGTAATTATTGTACTTTTTTTGGTATTAGATCTTGGATTTTAAACTCCTATCCAGTTTCAGCTTAAAAATGTATTTTTATTTTATCCACTGAAGATGTCTCTGTTAAAGAGGACTGAATTGTTTGTATGTGTGATTATATGGGAAATGTTTTGATACCAACACTGAAACCTGTAAAGCTTTTCATGGAGCCTTTGGTTACCAGAACACACACTGGCTGTTCTTGGTTCATGGCTTTATGTATTTTTGCTCCTTTGAACAACCTTTTTTCAGATTTCACCACATCAACTTGCTATGAAAATGTGAATTGTGTTACCATGAAAACAAACAAGAACCATCAAAGCCAACAACAACACACACATTCCTCCATTAGACACAGCTCTGTGGCTCGCTGCATTACCTCTGACCACTCAGACACCTCCCACTGGGGTCCACAGCTCTGGCCAAGGCAGACCTTTCTATTGGCTGGTTTGTGCAGGTCATGTGACAAACACAGTGAATCATAGACCGAGGAGTCGAGACCGGGTGACAGCATCTTCCAGCAGCGCACAGTTCGATACTGAACGCCCTCGCCACAGGTTCGAGAGCACTCACTCCACCCACTGGTCTCCCATCTGAGGAGAGAGCGGAGACACGATGCAGTCGGTGAATTGTAAAAAACAGTTTCAGGGATATTTGGTGACAATCACAGTGACAGATGTCAGTCCCTCTGCTGCCTGTGCTTTGAATGTATTATTAGACTACAACTACTGATCAAAAATGTTCAAATCCTTACTTAAAAATAAAAATGACTGTGGCCATATGACTCACCAACAGCATATAACAAGGCTTTAAAAAGAGCAGAAAAAGTCATACGATTTGATTAATCTTGTTTGGCTTTAATTTATGGGCTTTTAATTTAATTTTTGGGGATAACTTGACTTGGCATCTGACATATACTGATAGAAAATCATCCTTGGCATTGAACTGAAGTGTGAAGAGTTTCAAATCAGAGCCTTTAGTTTAACCAGTCAGTCAGTCAGTCAGTCAGTCAGTCAGTCAGTCAGTCAGTCAGTACGTACCTCGGAGGACATTCCTTTCCAGTGCAGAACTCATGTGTGGGCTCAGGTCTGGTCAGAGAGTCACAGTAACTGTCATCGACTTCAGTACCATCATACCGCACACACAGGGCATAGCTAGCAGTGATACCTGGCAATAGACACAGACACACAATGTTAACAGGGAGCAGACACAGTGCAGACATTGATCAACAACATACAAATGATGTGCAGTACAAAATGTGTCTGGTAGAAGAGGATGAAAGTGAACAGGGATCACAGCAAATGAAGACAATGTAACAGACCAATGAGTGAAGACACAGACGGTGTGGACGGTGCAGGTGAGGTCAGTGAGAAGTAATAAAACACAGCAACGTGTCCTGATAGAAGACAATAATGGACAGGGTGGAGGCAGACAGCAGTGCTCCATTACACTTCACTGCAGTATCACACTGATCCAGGGGACACTCACCAAAAACAAAAGACCGACATGTTCAACTTTTTCTTTTATTTTGTTTTGTAATCTTTGAAACCTTTACTCAGCAGTAGAATGTATCTAAGTAGATTTACTCAAGTACTGTACTTAAGGTACAGTGTGTAATAGGTCGCCATTAAAACACCAAAAATGTTCAAATATAGATACACGTAAGCGGATATATATATTTTAGGTGGTTAGAATACGTCTTGCTGTTGGTACCATTTAGCAGCACAATGCTCTGCTTCTCCACACAGACGGTCGTCTGCTGCAGGTAACACACTGAAGAGGGACAGCACCACAAACAACCGCACATCAGAAGACCACAACTATCACTTCAAGTAAAAATCTGAAGTACTGCTTTACTTTAGTCTTTTCTGTTTGGGTCACTACTTCCACTACATTTAACTGACTGCTTTAGTTAGTAGTTACAGGCATACAAAACATGTAAAATATGATGTTCTGTTATTAATTGACTTACTTAACAGTTTATACAAGTACACCTGAAATAATTAGTCAATTAATGAAAATTAAATGGAAACTTTTTTGATTATCATTGAAGTAAATTTTCATGTAAAAACGTTTTTCACAGTTTCACAACTGTGAATATTTGCTGCTTTTTCTTTCAATCATTTTTGATAATTCCAATGTATTTTGATAATGTTGGACATAAACACAATGAAGGTGCTGCTTTAGGTGCTTGGTAAGTGTGACAGCAAGTCTCACTATTTTCAGAATTTTCGAAATAAACAGTCAAGATATTAATGGAAAAAATAATCAGAACCATTCAGTCAGATACAAAACAGTTAAGAATGACTTCCCCCTCGACCGGCGGTAACAGTCACATTCTGCTTTCTATAAAAAACTGTCAATAGAATAATACAGTATATAACAGTAAATGTGAAGGATCTGAATACCTCCGCCACAGGCTGTGTTCTGATATACAGTTTTAATAGACACAACAGCGTTCACAAGTTGTTTTATGAAAGACAATACAATAAATGTCAGTGTTATCATGTTGATGTAAATGCGTGTTGTGCATGTGTTTACCTGTTGTACAGGTAGAGCTACATGGAGCATATGCAGAAACCTTCCAGCGATACATGTCTGCCAGACTGATATCTGGGTCCAGACCAACGTCAAAGTCATTGCTAGAGAGACAGAAACAGAGACAGAGACGGACAGCTACACTTTTCAACATTTTCCAAATCATTTTATAAAAAACCCTGAATGTAACATGCATAACACGGACGGAAGAACATGAATGTCATTAAGTTATATTAAAAGACCTGCAGGCAAACCTGAACACAGACTTACCTCTCTGTGTTGGCTGCCTGTACTGCAGACACCTGCTGCAGCTGTACCAAGATGGCAGTGTGTGTGTCTGTTTGTGTTTCTGTGTGTACAACAGAGTGTGTATCAGTGACTGTGAGTATGTCTGAGTGCAGTTCCAACCGTGGGTCAGCGTCTAGCTCTGTGTCTGTGGCAGACAACATGTCCACTTGTGTCTCTGCTGGTGAATGTGGATCAGTGAGTGTGTGTTTAACAGAGTGTGTGTTTGACTGTGTCTGGTTGTGATGTAAGTCCTCCAGTAGCAGATAGGGGGCGTCTTCCGGCAGCTCTGCAGAATGAACACTCTGACTACCTGTGATTGGATGTAAACAAATGAATGTTTTATGATATTTCTGACATTAAGAGATAATTAACAGTGAAGAAGATTGTGGCAAAATAACAAAAGCCATTATTGAGACGAAGCAAAATATATTTGTTTGACAAAATTTCTATTAGGCTCCATTAAAAAAATACGACTATAATAATTATAATAACTCATGGTATGTATTATTTTTTCTGTTTGAGTGTAATTTTTATGGTCTCTTCACACGGCGGTCAGAAGTCGAGGTCCAGCTACAGAACAACAAATACTGGAGGTGCGATGACCTATTGGGTCTGCCACTTCCCATCACATCCAATCATTTCTACCTGGAAAAGAGAGCAGCAGAGAGTTGTCTTCATCAGTGGAAGGTTCGTCAATCGAGTTGGAGGAACTTCCTAAATAAACAGAAAAACAATTTGAGCAATGAGACAAACAGAATATTAATGACAGACAGGTAAGTAAACAACACCAAGAGGCTGGACAAAACAATTCTGCTAATGTGAAGGTCAGTATATATTCTCCAAGCAATGATCAAATGGATCCGGATCTGGGGAATTTGGAGGCCAGGTAGATGCCCCGAACTCTTAATCACAGTTTTTGCAGTGTGGCACGGAGCATTAACCCTGCTGGGGGGGGGCAGCTGGTTCATTTCTGTTGCTGCCGTGCTTATTTCATGTACTGTGCTGCTTTGCTAGTGTCTTTACCCAACAGTAACACCTGAGCAACATCCTAACTGGTAGGTAGCTAAGCTGTCATTACCTTCAGTCTGTGGCCCAACAGGTAAATCATGTTTCCAACTAACGTTGGTGAATGTGTTGTTATTAATGAGATATGACAACATGCATTTTAAATGAATGAGATGTATATACTTGAAAAAAGACTTGTATGTCAGCTGATGTGTGGTGCAGGGTTTTCTACAAGGCTCTATAACAGACCAACGTTTGTATTTAACTCCATGATTACTGACTGATAATTTCAAACTGGAACAGTGAGCATGAGCAGATTTTAAACACTAATGTCTTCTCACAAAAGTTAAAGCTTGTTTATTCAAGGACAGAGCAATCTGTGACTCACTGTAGCCAGACGGCACTGGAGGTCCCCGCTCTTCCACATCATTATGGCTGAATACTTGACTTGTGACATCAGCTGGTCTGAAGACCAACATGGCAGCAGGCGGTGGAGGGCTGGGTGTCCTGACCTCCCACACTACTTCTTCCTCCTCCTCTTCATGCAGCCGGACATCTGATTGGTCATCAGCTCCTAGCTGGGTGTTGTAGTGATGAACGGTTGTCACGCTCACTCTGCTGTGGTTCATCGCTCTAAGTAGATCCCCTCTGACGTCCTCATTTACCTCGTTATAGGTGAGGTTAAGATGAGAGTGGGAGGGGCCTGTGGTGATGCCTTGTGCAGCTGTGATGTCATGAGATGTGCGTGGGATGGTGTACTCATAGGTGATGTGGGGGAGCTTCCCGTTCATGTTATAGTACTTCATGCCCAAAGAGAAAATCACAGGTTAGTTACTTCAGACTGGAAGTGAAATCACCTTCATGACAGTAAAATGTACATATACTTGTACTGTGTGTGTGTGTGTGTGTGTGTGTGTGTGTGTGTGTGTGTGTGTGTGTGTGTGCTACCATAACGTTCAGGCCCTGAAGTGTTGGTCCCTGGGCAATGATATACTCCAGGCCATCAGAGAAAACATTGCTGGGACGTCTGTATTTAAACACTGTTCCTGCTACACGGAAGTTTTGAGGATTGTGAAACACAGTGTTTCCATTGAAGAAGAAATGACCAGCTTCATCTGACAGGGCTAGATAGGAGGGGAAACATCAGGGGGAGGGACTAAGACAAGGTGATATTCAAAATTGGGTCAGAACCCAAAAACCCACAGAAAGATATGTCATTTTCAAATTAGTAGTTTCTACAATGTATCAAGTGGTTCTTATTTTGGAAAGAAGAGTTAGGGAAGAAGATCAAAATGATCTTTGTGCAGTCGGTACAAATGTAGGCCCAGATCATGTTTAGCCTAGCTTAGCTTAGATATGTTAAATATAATTTCATAACAAACAGAAAAAACGTTAACTGTTGATTTGGTTCACAGGTTATTGACCTTAAAGGAGTTGTTGGTTCTCACCCAGGATGTTCTCAGTCTTATGTCTCTCTATGATCTGAATGTCTGAAGCTCCAGCTGGGATGTTGGTGATGAACACGTAGCCTGATGACAAAAACAGCTATTTTAAACACTGGCACAATGGTCTTTTGATGATTGTCATGGGGAGCTTTGAAAAGAAATTGTGGACATATGAAAGAAAAAAAATTACGGAAGCCCTAAAGGGCCATGCATTCATACATTTTATTTCCTCCGTTTTCCCGTGATAACGAGTTAATTTCATTTGTTTTTTCGAGATCTCCAGTTTGGAAAGTATGTCGGCGCCTTAAGACGTGCTATCCATGCTGAAGCATGAGGCTGATAGTAATTTCTTGTTGAATGGGTCCATGCAGCTAAACTAAGTCTGTTTACGACATCCACTTGTTTATAACACACATCGCATTCTATGTAGAAAAATAGTTTTGGGTTTAAATAAAATACACTGGTTGTCGGATACAAACTATTATTAACATTGGGTCTCATCAAACATCAGTCAGTCGTTCATCCAGGGCCCTAATTTGTTGAATGTGTTCAAGTCAAGTCAAAATAATTGTGCAGATCAAAAACTGTTTCATGTTTGGATGTACTGCTCACATTATAACATCAGCTCTGCAAAGGTGCATTCTAAATTATACAAACTATCATCTATTGGATGAAATCTGAATTGAAGATTTTTTGATTGAAGTTTGATTGAAATGCTGATTTCTTGTCAAATTTTCATGATTTACTTTGACTGGGACCAGACTTTGACTTGAAATAGAGTTTAGATTCTCTGCCCGAGCCTGAGCCCGAACATGACCGATATTTCCCGCCACTATCCTCTGGCTGGGCCCTTGATCAAGCATTTGTGTTTTTTTTTGTTTTTTTTAATCATTACTTTATTCATTTGCGATCCATTCCATTCTGAATAAACAAACAACGCAGTTTACATGCTTCGTCCTTGTTGCATTATTCATTAAGATAATTCTAAACAGATTTCTGTCGTTCAAACAACTCGGAATTGTAGTTGAGAACGTCAGTTATAACAGCCCACTGTAACGTGGGCTGGTGATGGGGAAGGTGATGGTCCACTTTAGTGCGGGTGGCTCCGGTTACTCAAGAGACGGCAGGCAACATGTGGGGGTTTCCGCACGACACTTTTATTCATAATACTGACCATACCATGCCAGGTCTCTACGGCTCTAGATGTCTAGATGCAAACGAACACAGGTCGAGGTTCTTGTACCAACACTTTACAAAATAAAGACAAAATAAAATGGGGAGTCTTCACTCTGTCGGCAGTATCCTTTCTCATGGGGAGCAGAAGTACACCTGCTCTTCTTCATCGTACAAGTTACATTACCCACTAAACAAAAGGAGGTGCCACCTAGTGGCGCTACATTGAATAACTCTGACTGTTACACCACGTATTAAAAAATTGTCGGGTTTAAATCGGGCTCGGGCTCATAATTACAGTTAATGTGTCGGGCCGGGCCGGGCCGGGCTCGGACACAACGTGCACGGGCTCAGGTAGGGTCGGGCTTGTCTAAGCTCTACTTGAAAATGATCAACACTTAGACTAAATCTAAAATTAGCTGACAAATTTAACCAAACAGACAATTCAATAATCAGTCAGAAGAACTGCAGTCACAGAAAAAGTGTCATTTGCAATAGTGTCTGTGTAGCCATTACATCGACATCCCAGCAGTTCTACAGTTCGGTGAAGACAACCCGTCACAAACATGTGAGGTTTGTGGAGCAGGCTGCTGAAGGCCCAGATAATTGTTAACTTTAAACACAAAGTGTAGTTGTGTGAGTGTACCTAAATTCAACACCAGATAACTGGACTTCAGTCTGAATGGTATATAATGTATACTCATATGCACATCTGTCTACATGTGTGTTTGTGTGTGTGTTACCTAACTGTGTGAGTGCCTTCCTGTATGATCCAGAGATGCGCTGGCATGAAGTCCCGTTGCCTCCACATACGCCACATCTGTCTACTGTTTTACTGCTGTACAGCTCTCCATCACATCCTACAGGCTGGAGGAGAAGCGGAGCATAAGGTTGTTCATCCAGCCAGTGGAAATATATGTTGGGTGGTATTTAATACATTAAACACATACAGCATTAGTAATTCTTACAAAAAAAATAATGACATCACAAGTGTTTCCTGTTGGGTTACCTGACATATTCCCTCTATACAGACTCCAAGGTATTTGGTATCGCGGCAGAAGGTACCATCATGGGCAGGCACGAGCAGCTGACGCTCACCACTGATGGTTGTACACTGCAGGTCACATGGCTTATTGGAGATGCTGATGTAATCAGCTACATGGGAAATGACATAATTTTAAAAAGATATTTACTTTACTGACGACACAAAATAGGATTTCTGTGTAATGAAGGCTTCAATGAGTTACATGTGATTATCTTTTGGGATTGCCTGATTGCAAAGTTGCCAGGTGCAGTTTGAGCTGAAGGTGGTAGATGATCTGCTGAGGACTTAAATACTCCATGTCAGCAGCCAGATCAACAATTATCAGAAGACAATTTATTTTCATTTATTCAACAAGGGACACAATGCAAGTAGTGGATATTAAAGGGTAACTGCACCAGTTCAACACATCCAAGTGTGATTACAGGTCTTGGTGAATACGACTGCATATGTGAATCTGGCGCCTACATTGCCCATAATGCAACTTAGCCACAAAGTGACATCACTTGAGGCAATTTATCAGATAACATGCAGTGATCTCTGGAGTTCCCCCTTAATGTCCAGTATAATCAGCTGTGAGCGTGTGGAGAGAGTCCATACCGCTGCATTTCAGTTAGAGCTTAGATCGGGCCCAAAAACTCAAGCCCGACCCTACCCGAGACCATGCACGTTGTGCACAGTCAGAGTTATTCAATGTAGCGCCACTAGGTGGCGCCTCCTTTTGTTTAGTGGGTAATGTAACCTGTACGATGAAGAAGAGCAGGTGTACTTCCGCTCCCCATGAGAAAGGATACTGCCGACAGAGCGAAGACTCCCAATTTTATTTTGTCTTTATTTACATAAGAAGAACCTGCAAGAACCTCGGCCTGTGTTCGTTTGCATGTATGCCTGTAACATCTAGTACCGTAGAGACCTGGCATGGTATGGTCAGTATTATGAATAAAAGTGCCGTGCGGAAACCCCCACATGTTGCCTGCTGTCTCTTGAGTAACCGGAGCCACCCGCACTAAAGTGGACCATCACCTTCCCCTTCACCAGCCCATGTTACAGTGGGCTGTTATAACTGACGTTCTCAACTACAATTCCGAGTTGTTTGAACTACAGAAATCTGTCTAGAATTATCTTAATGAATAATGCAATAAGGACGAAGCATGTAAACTGCGTTGTTTGCTTATTCAGAATGGAATGGATCGCAAATGAATAAAGTAATGATTAAAACAAACAAACAAAGAAAACCCACAAATGCTTGATCAAGGGCCCAGCCCGGCCCGACCCGGCCCGAGGATAGTGGCGGGAAATATCGACCTCGGGCTCGGGCTCGGGCTCGGGCAGAGAATCCAAACTCTAATTTCAGTTTCCTTTGTCTGTGTTAAAAGAGTGATAACTGGATTAATAAAAGGGACAGACAGATTGAAAAAAACATGACTGATGGATGGATATTATACCTGGGTAAAGAGGTATCCACTGGTAGTATCTTCTTCCAAAAGCTTTAGAATTGAACTGGGAACACTGTTGCTGTTTGAAGCTAACACTGGGGCTGGGACAGAGCTGAAAAACACAACATACACACACAGAAAAGAGTTTTTTTAAGTGTTTTGCTTGTTTTTTCCTGTAAACCTCAGCACCCTAAGGGTGAATGACTCAGTGGATAATTAATCAGTATAGTATCAATATCAATGCAGTATCATACCTGGTTAGGGCAGAGCTGGTACTGTTTAGGAGAGCCAACACAATATGAGCTGTTAACATTCTGAGTGGTGGACAGCCTGAGACAGAGACGGGATACAATACAGGTTTAGAGAATATCATATGGTTAATATACTGTATTACATAGACAACATGGTTTGATGAGTATGAAAAGGATGTGAATCAAATGCTGGGGCCTTCACAGTCACCCCACCTGAACTCAACTGAAACCTATAAGCCTATTAATATATAATGGATGAAATATTACCAATGAATATTGCTTAAAAAGGTGTAATGTGTCATATTCGGTCAGAATTTCAAGGTAGCTCCAAAAATAAATGGGGACAGCATATCACCAGAGTAACTGACAACTGCTGCTCTTTGCTAGCTCTCCTTGAAAGTAGCTAGCTGAAGACAGAACCAGAGAAATCAGTCTGAAGACGGGGGACACAGTACAGAGGTGATTTACAGCCGATCTGACCAGGACTATGGTCCAGGGACGAGAAGACATAGCAGGCGAGGACAGGAGAGGACAGAGAGAGGACAGAGAGAGAGTCGGACACCAGCAGCAATATTTTCACATGATACTCTGTGAATTGAGGACTTATTTGGACTGAACCAGAGGTGACTGTGGAGACAAACCAACACTGTTCTGGTGACTGTTATTCAGTTTGTGTCCAGTTTGAATAAAGTGTGTTTTATTATGAGTTAACAAGGTGATTCAGCTCGTCTTAGTTCAGTCAAAGAGAGAAACTTGAATTCAGACGTGTACAGTTGTAGTCTTCTGTAGAGTAAAGAAAACATAAGTGAGAATATTCCTTTCTTGACATTTTGTGAGTTTATTTTGTTCATTCATTAAAATGAAAGCCAAGAGAGCTTGTAAAACATAGTGCGGTCACTGCTGACATTAATGCTATCTCCCAGCTGAAACTACAGGAGCTGTCAGACTATCACCTCTTGAGCTACAGACTGGTGTTAAGAGACAGGATGGGCCGGGGCTAGCTGGTTAGCATGCTAACTTCAGTAGACATCTCTGTAACACAGAACGAAGACGTCTCTGACAGAACGTCAACACTGTTTCACTCTCTGCTGATAATGTTAGCTCCTTTTTTGAATGTTTTAAACTAAAATTCTGGCCCAATCTTACAAATATCCCCTTTAATGATAGTGAAGAAGCTAATGGCCAGTAGAAACTAAACATGAGGGCTGAGCCTGTGGGCTGCCAGCTGAAGAGCCAAAGCTAAGTGGGCGTTTGGAAAATTACAAAACCAGGGTGAAGAAAAGAGCAGGGAGAAATTCTACTATCCCAACCATCTCTTTCCCAAACGTTTCTTTTGTATACACTCTGTTAAGCCCCAGCACAGATCACGGGACATCGTACCCATTCCTGTTTCTTTGTGGAATAAACAGTGATTCACTGACATTTAGTGCTTGTAATTAAAAGTGAGTTTGTTTCTGTAAAGAGTAGCTCGCAGCTGCCGCTATGACCAAAAAGTACTTGTATACACTTCTCAGACGCTTGGCACTAAATTCACATTCAGAGTGCTTCATACTGACTAATGCTAATGTTATCCCCATTACTGTCTCATATTCTACTGACTACTTACAAACTGAATTATTACCATTACTTGCTCATTTGTTTTCCATTTGAGCCCCAAACTTCACCTTCCTTTTGTTGTGGTCACAGAGCAATCCATGTTTCCAGGTGAGAAGCACTGCCTTCAGTTACTGCTGCTTTTTGACACTTTTCAGCAGCTGCTTGAGTTCGCTATAATAAAAAGTTTGTTTTATACAACATCCCATCTGATATACCTGCTGGCAGATGATGTTAATAATAATAATCAGTATTAGTATCAGTACCTATCAGTATATATACTGTTGTCTACATTTGCTAATATGGAGACCTGTTTTTTAGATTACTAACCAGAAATAAATCAAATAGGTGATTTATATCTATTAAATTCCCAGTGAAGTTTACCGTTTCAGTGCACCGACGTCATTTCACACAATAACGTGGCCAATATATCAACATCATATTTTTTTACTCCTCACTTTACTCGGTATCTGCATCAGCCCCAAATTTTGAGTATCAATCAGGCTCTATTTCATAGCTTTCACTCCTGTATTTGTTTTTTAACCAAACAAGTAAGTACATACTTGATCAACATTAGCTGAATAAAGAACATTAACAACTTGCATTATTTAACAGTACAGGAGGAAGGAGCTCTTTGTTCACTTTAAACCAGCTGATGGCATCACATCTCAAGAGTCTCACAGCTTGACACGTTTGCAAAGTTTGCATCAACATGTAGAATATTTCTGCAACAGCCGTACCAAAAAAAATCCTAGAGTGCTGTGGTTTATGGTCGACATGATTCTAACTGTGTGTGTGTGTGTGTGTGTGTTGGGGAGGATCTACAGCTCCAACATGGAGTTAATGCATCTGTCTTTCATTACTATGTTAACTGCACCCCCTACACACACCTCCTCTGTCTATCCATCTGTGTCTCTCTTTCTTCAGCCCATCCTCCTACACTGTTTATATGATGAAGTAGGAGAGACAGCAGGAAGAGGTGAGCTGGAGGTCACTATGTGAGAGTGTCACATCTAATTGGTAGAAGGTGATGAGGGTAGCACAGGAGAGGAATGGGAGTGAGAGAAAAAGCAGGGGGAGAGGCGAAAAGGGGAGGAGGTGAACAGGGTAGTGTGGAAATTAGAAGTGAAGAGGAGAAAGAAAAGTGGAAAAGAGGGGTAAAAGAGGCAGACATGAGAGGAGGAAATGTGAAGGAGAGGAACAAAGACACGAGACAGGAATGGGGAGGAGGGGGAGCGACAGAAGGCCGACAGTGAGGGCAGAGCAGCGTTAATCTTGGTTGACAGAAACTTCCGCAAGTCTGACAGGAGGAGGTCAGAGGTAACAAGATGACTACAAACACACCATTTCTGTCAGTGCTCTAACTTCCCTCTGTGTATCGCCTTGTCTCTACTCTCTTCCTCAGCATGTTACTGCTGTGAGGACATCTTAACATATGTTTCCTTTGTGTCTTTACATACAAGACATGAAGGAATCATTAAATACCCAAACTGTTTAGTCTCTAAATACTCTGGGCCCATTGAACTGCCGGCACATAAACTGTAGATGCACAAACTCAATTGCAATGCAATGGACTGGTAGTCCACTTGTGTCTGTTTGGAAGTTTCCTGGCTCCAAACAAACCCACTGGGTGGAGTGAGGGTTTGTTTATTTAGAAAAGACTGCACAGTGCAATCCTGGTGATCATTTTGGTATGAAGTTGCACTTAAACCTGCTTAAACCACCTCCTATAACAGACCTACAGATATTTGAGTGACTGTATGAACTGTGAATGTGGTTAAGGCAGGGTCTCTACAAGGCAGATTAATGGCTGAGTTTTATTAATGATGTCATGCAGCTGTAACTTCAATTATTTTTATCTCCTGACATGGTGACATAATTGGTCAGGATCTAACAGGAGTGGAGCTTTATTGTTCTACACACCAGACGAGCTGTGATGCAGGGACATTATTTAGTATTTAGCAGCTGTCCTGACAGCTATGATGAAGTTCGGTCAAGACATGGGCTTAAGACCTCTGAGGGTGTCCTGTGGTGTCTGGCACCAGGGCGTTTTATAGTGGATCCTCTGGGTCCTGTATGTTGGGGGTGGGGCCTCCATGGATCAGACCTACTCCAGCACATCTTACAGATGCTCGATCAGATTGGGATCTGGGGAATTTGGAGGCCCGGTCAACACCTTGGGCCCTTTATTGTGTTCCTCGAGCTGTTCCTGAGCAGTGTTTGCGGTGTGTCAGGGCACATTGTCCTGCTGGGGGGCCACTGCCATCGGGTAGTGTTGTTGTGATGAGGGGGTGTACTTGGTCCACAACAGTGTTTGGATGGGTGGTGCGTGTCAAGTGGCATTCACATGAATGCCAGCACCCAAGGTTTCCCAGCAGAACATCGCATTGTGATGAGATGATCAATGTTATTCACGTCACCTGTCAGTGGTTTTAATGTTGTGGCTGATCGGTGTATATAAAATACTCTTTTCAAATGCACAATTTGTAATTTCTGCCACCATGAGTCTTTCAATCAAAACACAGCAGAAAACATTTGCAGAGTTATTGTTTGGGACGAGCCAAGCAGTGCTACTCAGAGCCTCCAGCTCTGGAGGAGAGAGTCGGTGCAGATCCAGACCTTCTGGCGGAAAAAACACCTCAGATTCTGCTCTGATCCGGAGCTGTTTACCGATGGGAGGAGAGCTCAGAGATTATTTTTGAACTTTTGGTATTAAAAAGTGGATTTATCTTCACTCCTGTTTATCAACCTGACTGCAGCAGTGATCCGGAGGTGACCTCCATTGTCGGGTGTTTCTGTTCTGTAATATTGACTGCTGACTGGAGCTGGAGGGGAAATGTACTTTACTTCATGAACTACGGGTTTCACCAACTAGTCAACTCATCGACTACTATAACCACTAGTCGACGCTGTGGGCAGCAGTCAACTAGTCGTGGACAAAATAGCCAATAGTTAGCACTAGCAGTAACATTAGCTGCAGTGAGCAACGCACTGTATGGAGGAAGATGAGCATTAGTGACAGACAAGTGAAGACAGCAGGCAGTAGACTTGCTTGTCAACTTTGTCATGAAGGGTATTCGACCAGTATCTGCTCTTTCTGGAATTGCTGGATAAAATTAATCAATAAAATAAATACAGAATAAACACTTGCAAGACTAATGGAAATAAACCACCACCACCAAATAATGCAGCTTTAAGTTACGTTTGCTGACTTCTTTCCAGACTCTCTGACTCTCTCCTGGAATTTACAGCAACAGGCAACCCCCCGAAAAAACACACCAGTACCCTGAGTAAAGTAGTAGAACACAACTCAACAAGTCATAAATAAGTTATATATTTTTTAAGTAATTCCGATAGTAACAAAGAAAACATGTTGCCTCAGTATACAGGAAGGCCTACTACTACATTCATAAACTCAACCTAAATGAAACAGAAATTCAGCTCAAAAAAGGACACTGTCTCCAGCTGACAGGATATTTGGAGTGATTAACTTTTTATTATCTGTATTTGAGTTTTGGGACTTCTCAGAGACACCTCAGCCAAACACCTCCGTCTCCGTCCTGCTGCTTTTAATGCCTTAGTCACACTAGAAGACTGTCAGAGTCATCAGGTCGCTATGCTCTTCACACTATACAACTCTCTCACACAATCACTGGCTTTGCACACTACATGACTGATCAATGACAGGGGTCACACGCTACATGACTGATCAGTGACAGGGGTCACACACTACAAGATCACACATGAGACGTGACATGGGAATGATGTGGTCCAAACAGTGGAAGTTGTTTGTTTGCTGATTAGCAGCCTACTTCTAATGATATCAGCCTCCGGGCTGTGCCTAGTTTGTGCTTCCACTGGTGCTTAAATTAGATGGTCACATTCATATGCACTTGCACCCCAAGTCTGCACTTGTGTCTAAGCTTGCACTCAGTTTTCCTGAGGTCCTGAGTGTTAAAGCCAAAATATAATACATGCAACCGTATGTTTTTTTGTAAACACACTACCTCTGTATGAGACAGTGTCTCTCCTGACTCCTCACTCCTCCTCCACAGCTCCTGGAACAAGAGGACCAACTGGACCACTCCCCCCACCACTGAAACACCTCCTCCTGGATCAAAATATATACACAGTACAACAGTCCATTTAGCATGGCATTTCCACTTGGCAGAGATGTAACATCAGATTGCAGTTTGGGGATTAGAGAATTATCAGATGGACGCTCTGAGGTGATGAACAACTACAATGATGGATCTTGTTGGCGTCAGTGTTTGGGCTTCAGTCAGAGCAGTAGCTCCTGTGTGTTGTCCTAAATGTTAACTATGGCTGCAAAAGAAAAATCATATTGTGATTATTTTGACAGATATTGCAATTAAGATATGATTCATGATTAGACCATTTTTGCATCACAAATAATAAGTCGTGATGATGAGACATTTGCTGAGGCAAAAAACATGTTTTCTTCCATCAGAACAAGATCTGTAGACCAGAGGCCTGAGTTCAACATACCAGCAGCCAACAGGATGTGCTTCTGTTATCTGGCTTCACTAACCCAAACAATCACCATCATGCCAAGTGGTCACACAAAGCTGGTTATCTGGAAAACCACATCTAACCATGAGTGCGTTCTCATAAAAGGGGAGGAAAACACACAGTCGCAGCTGCTGAATGCTGAAAGCTGACAATAAAAAAAAGCTAAATTGGAGACGGTGTGAATACATAAAATAACAGGCTTATAATATCACTGCCCCATCAATAAGGCATGAGTAGATGTGATTATAATTACATTTGTGTATTCCATTAAATTAATGTGTTGCTTAGATGTATTCTCATGCCGTGTGTATGAGATGCCTTATTGTTTTAGCTGCTACCCCCGCGGTGTCCACCAGACTGAGGATCTAATAAAAATACATATAAAACATAATTGAAAGCGGTACTTAATATCATATAATCATCATCATAAATGGGACGAGGCTTTAGTGCTTCATCTGTCTCTTAAGAGATGATATCAAGATAAAAAACACAATAAAAAGGCTTTGACATTGCTTACAGCCACAAGAAAAATGTGAACTGAAGAAGACGGGAGGGTGCCCACCTACACAGGAGGACTGATCACGATCCATCACTGAGCTCCACAGGATATTCTACGAATGGTGAGGCCATTTTCCGGAGAACTGATTGGTCAGGAGGCGGTGCTATTATATGTGTGGATCTGTTATCTGGAACATAACCTGTTCTGGAGCAGGTTAGGTTACCCTAGCCCTAACCCACCATGGTGATGTACCCCTGTAAGACGGGAACCAGCTTCGTAACACTCTGAAGTTACCTCACTAACCACTGATCCTGCTTTGTAGTGCAGACCTCAGAGCATCTCTGCAGCACTACACTACTTCAGTATAATGCTGTTTGGTCACACATTTTACCTTTAACAGAAAATCGCATCTTCTTGAGATTTGTATATTGCACTGCGATTGCAATAATATTTTTATAAATTGTGCAGCCCTGACATTAACATTAACCTAAACAGAAGCCTGGAACTGGTGGATGAAACTCCACTTCATCCACTGCGCCCCTCCATAAATAATAGTTTTTGTTTTGTGTCTAGCATAAATGGACTACAAGTCTGTGTGGTTGAATGACAAATACATCAACCTTGAACATTCACACGTTTCAAAAGTGACACAACGAAACACATTGAAGAAGTGTGTGAGTGTGTGATTCAAGTACCTTGTTGCTTGTCTGTTTGACATTCTGACTTCCAAAGCTGTGTGATTGTAGATGGATGCTACGCTGCTCCACCCTCCCTTCACTTCTGTCCTGGCGCGCACACACACACACACACACACACACACACACACACACACACACACACACACACACACACACACACACACACACACACACACACACATTTACTGTGTGAGCCCCCATTGGTTGGGGTAAATTCACTGATGGCTGCCTTAAAATTAGAAATCTCATTTTAGTTGAATTGAACCTTAAATTCACTGGCAAACATAACCAATGATGGGATGTAACTCAGTACCTTTACTCAAGTACTGTGATTAAGTACAATTTTGAGGTACATGAACTTTGAGTATTTCCATTTCCTGCTACTTTTTACTTCACTCCACTCATCCACATCTTGGAGGCAAACACGTTTCTTTTTAACTCCACTACATTTATTTGATAACTTTAGTTACTAGTTAGTTACTGGCAATAAAGTCTTTGTGTTACAACAACAAGAAGACGTTCAAAGATGGATGTTGTCTCATGTAAAATCAAAGTAATATTTGAACTTGAGGTCTTTACTTTTACTAAGCAAGTATAACTTTAGGGTGACTTTAGGGAGCTTTTTACAACAGTGAACATGCTCTAACCATCTAATAGTTCTATCTGCTGACCACTACACAGGAAACTCTCTGAGGTGTCACAGTGAGGTGATTAGGTAGCACAATATGAGTGAACCTGAACCCAAGGTCAAACAGTTTCCGTATCTCAGGTCATTTTTGCCAAAAAAGATATTGGGGCTTGATAAAAAAAAACATATCTTTTGATTTTAAGCATTTGCTAAGAGGAAGACGTGTGTGACAAACTTAAAACTAAACAGCACAGTCGTACTATTCTGGTAAATGGACTTGCATTTCTCCAGCACTTTCCCAGTCTACAGACCGCTAAAAGCACTTTACAACACTTGTCACATTCACACACACACACATTCATACACTGATGCAGAGGCTGCCATGCAAGGTGCCAACTGCTCATAAGGAGCAATTTAAGGTTCAGTATCTTGCTCAAGGACACTTCGACATGCAGCTTGGGTAGCTGGGGATTCAAATCAGCGACCTTCCAATTACTAGATGACCCGCTCTACCTCCTGAGCTACTGCTGCCCCATTTTACTTGTATGTAACTACCTATCAGGTGCAAAAAGGGGTACTAGTTGCATGATAGGTCAAATTATGCTCAACACACCTGACAATAAATTTATATATGAATTTAACACAATGTTGGGTCGAGGTCACAAAAATGTGTTCTTGTGTAAAACTTTTGTATACCCAGGTATAAATTAATCACAAGCAAGTACCTGTGTTTGGTTGTGAAATAAGTGCTGATGTAAAAAAATCTGCTCCACACAGAGCTACAAGTAGAAATCAGAAGGATGTATAGTCAAGTGTTAGGATGTATTTTAAATTCCTCGACTGACAACGCGCACACACACACACACACACACACACACACACACACACACACACCAAGGCTCAACAGGGTCCTTAACAAGCCCACACAGGCTTCTTACTCTATCAGATTACCCTCTGGCTAATTCAACACACACACACACACACACACACACACACACACACACACACACACACACACACACACAAAAGAGGTGTATGCAAAAAAGCATGCTCACAGCCCTCCCTGAGTAAGGATTTGTCATCTAATGCTGTGGTGATGTGGTAAGACAAAGGAACCACACATGCTGAGCACCACAGATGATCTGGTAATGTGAGGGGTTAACAGATCCAGTCTGAAGCCACCTGATATATTCAAACATGTCTGATATCTAGGTTTAAAAATCTGGATGATTATATCCAGACCTTAACAACCAATGAGAGAGGAATCCTGGAGCAGCTGACGGTGCTGCCGAGCAACGGTAAACACTGTAGCTCTTGAAGCCAACGTTAGCTAGCTTTCTACTGTTGACAGAAACTTAAAATCTCTTCTCCAGTTGTCTCTGAGGAATAGAAAACCTGTGTTGACTGCATTTCTCCATTCATCCAGACTCTAAACCTTCTGCTTCTGTTTTATTTCCTCACTGAAACGCGGTACTACAGCAAATTGTTGCACCACGCTAATCTCCATGTTTGTTTTGTTCAGACAGAGATTTCTCCAATGAATATATGAGCATTCATTATTATACAGTAAGTCTGGTATCGGGCCCAATATACCTCTAACAATCGATGCGGTGCACACAGCCGTTAGCTGCATATAGTGTGGATGCAGTTGAATTAACCAATTCATCAAGCCACGTCTTGACAGAAAACATAACAACTGCCATTTCAAACTACGCACCATAAATTCTAAGCCTAAAATAGAAAGCATTACCTCACTGTTGCTATGGTGCATTACGTTTGTGTGTAGTTTTGTGCAAAGAGAGCTTTAACACTGTTGGAAGACAATAACTTTCAATAGTCTGCCAACAAACCATTTCAGATTGCCAGTTGTTGTGTGCTCTACACAACTTTCCTTTGTAACTGCTGCCATCAACTTTATGTGGAGACGACTTCATGCAGTAACCAAGACCTCTTTTAAGTTCACTATACAGCGGGAGTTGTCTCTTTAATTGGTGAGAATGATAAACGCAATGCTAACCAGACAGCTAGCTCTGGGGCATTCATGTTCAGTCCATTCATGTGTCTAGAAACCAAACACTGTTTATGTTTTAATAGAAGAACTGAGTGCTGGGGTAACCACAGCTCAGCAAGTGTCTGCAAACAATCGTTTGCACAGCCTTTGGTAATGCATCTGTTAAGAGTTTCAACCATGAGACCTCGAGACATCCTGATAGGCTGGCTGGCCGACACCATGTGGTCTTCTTTACTCAGACGAACACGCAGACTGGGTGAGCCTTTTGGCCTTTCAGGCAGCATGTTAGTTTTTAGTCAGCTAGCTGGTCATTTAGTCCACAGTGAACTGTGTAGCCAACTGGTGAGTCAGTGATGAAACTATCGCACGTTAAGCCAGAGATGTTGTCTGTCCTGCAATCTATGAGACTGGAGTTACATGTGTGCTTCCTGATAGCCACTGTTCATTTGACTGACTGTATGCTGAAACACTTGGCCACATGAAACACATGAAAGACAAATGGATTTTTCCTACAACAAGGAGTTTGAAATATTGCCTTTGGGGGCGATTAGCGAGGATAAGTCAACTTTAAAACAAGTCTTCAGCTACATCCGCTGTTAAGGAGAATGCAGTAATGCTGTTTTTCTAATAACTTCTTGAAATGTTTTTGGACTTTGCATCAGCATGAGGGTAACTAGATAATGAGTCCATTTTAATTTTTGGGTTAACTTATCCTTTAACCTGATCTTGAACCTGATATTGACATAATTTGCATTTGCAACCAGGTGTCTGAAGGACAAAATATCTATGACTATAAGTTCAGCAAAGCTGCTGTTTTCGGCTCTCATGTCAGAAACAATCAGACCAGTTGAATGTATCTCAGACAAGCAGATATTATGACAGGTCATGTTCATCTCGGTGTTATTTGGAGCAAAATGACACTAGTATGAAGATTATTCTTTAACACGAGGCTATAGTTGGTTTGGAGAAAGGATCCACCAAACACCATTCATCATTTCTATGATTTCTGTCATTCCTTGTTTATCTGGGTCTAATGTAAACACATGTTAGACAGCAGATTTACAAGTCGTTACCGTCTGTTCCTGAAAGCATCCCGCAGCGGCCGCTGAGCAGCTTCACTCCACTTCTGTAGACGAGCTGCGACGAAGGAACAGTGACATTCCCGCATTTGGTAACAGTTAGCTTACCTTCACTCCACAATGACACTGGTTTCATGGTTGTCGAGCTACTCTGAGGACACAAGTTTAATTCAGACATTGTCGTTGTGTTCATTATGTCTGAGCCGAACTGAAAAACGGCCCCAATAATTAATTTAAGGTGAAAACTAGACAGCAGCCTTGACGATAAGCAGAACAGAACCAAAGTGACAGACTTCTGAGCAAACTACCCAGACCCAGACCCAGTCCCCCCTTCTTAACTTTGAACCAGTCTGCGACTGCAGCGGCTACAGCTTCGAGAGGTGGACGAGCAGCCATTCTGCGAGCTATTTACCTTAACGGGCCCGTTGTTGGTTAGCGGGAGAACCGGGAGGTGTAGCAGGAGGAAGGAGCAGACCGGGAGAGCTAAGCCTCCGTTACCGAACATGGTTCATTCATGTCATGGAGCGACAAACCTCCCCCTCCCCTTACCTCCGCTCCCCTCCTCACTCCTCTCCTTCTACCCTCCTTCCTCCTCCCACTTCGACCCCCTTTTGATGTAGCCACGCCCTCTGCGCTCGCTCACGCACACACAGACATTTGCACGCGCGTACCCCCCCCCCTGTTTGTTTGTTTGTTTGTTTGTTTGTTTGTTTGTCACTGACCAGGCCTTCTATTGGACAGAACCAGGCTGCACGTTTGACACACACCCTTCAGAACACAGAATTACCTTTGAGTCCGTTCACACAGGCTCAGAAGGGAAAAGACAAAATCATTTCATTTATAAGAATAATATGTTGTTATTATCTTCATCTGAAGACGGACTCACTGCTACCTTTTGACGAAATGTTGTGTTTTGTGAAGTTTGTAGTGATGTTCATAGTGTTACATAGATGTGTTATCATAACCACAGCTTTTCTATCATTGAGGAGGCTGTTGATGATGGACAAGAATCTTCTGACTCCACCTGCAGTAATGAAGACAGGTGCATTTGTCTCACTCTCCGGCTGACCTCGAGCTTCCATGTCAATTTCTAAAAATGTCTAATAAGTTACCAGTTATGTCAGTTGTGAAAGCCCTGCAAAAGAGCCATTCCCCTCTCAGTCTAATCATTTTAATCAACCTTATCATGCCGGTTATTACCGTTACCGTAATTACCGTTATTACCACTTGATCATTTGCACAGTTTTGCAGGACCCATGACTGCCTGTGTAGAAGTCTGTGTGTTTCCATGAAGCCTCAGAAATGTTTTGAGGCTCTATGATCCAATCAGTTTTTCCTCCATCTGTTAACGCTGTAGTCAGCAGTCACTGTAACACCATGCAGCTGAGGAAACAATACTATGTTATTTACATGCACAGTGTATTAACACTGATAGCACAGTATTCCTAACTGCCAGCTTATATAGTAATTAGTATTAGTACTGTACACTGAAACATAGCCTGTTCATTTAAATGGTGGAGTGAAAGAGCGGTTTTAGACGTGCACATCGCCGCAATCATGGCCCACTTATTGGTCACTTACACCAATAATCCATTTCTAATAGATAACTAGAGCTCGACCGTCTTCTAGTGGTAACAATGTAAAACTACATCTTGCATCCACATCTATTACTGAGCAGAATGAGAAGAACCAGCATTAATAAAGAGGCAGGGAAGGGACTCAACATGTAAAATATTCAAAGAGCGTCCATCTTCTCTACTGATCTTCATTTAACTCATTTCAGTCTGCTAAATATCACATCCTGTCTTCTCCACTGCCAGACAATCGGTTTGCATGATGTATCTTTCAGTGTGATTTATCATCGTGGCGCTGTGATTCAGAGCTGACATGGTGTTTTCTCACATAATGTAATCTTACGTTGGAAGCTGTTTCAAAGATAGGCTGCCTGTTGGTTTTAACTGAGCACGAACCTCCATACCTTTTTGATCCAGGAGCCCTGGCCCCTCTGGCATTGCGCCTCCATTTCCCAGGCCACACCGCTTCTTGTGCATCCGCCATATTGCCTTCGCCTAAACGCGCTGGCTGGATCGGTTCGTACCAACAACTGAAAATGTAAGTACAGAAACAGTAATATTTAATGCAAGTCAGGAATAATTAGATTGTTTGTCTGTATATGTGTATTATGACCACTCGGACACTATTTTGCAGCTGTGTAATCAGTGGAAATAAGGTTCGTACAGCACAGAGCAGCTCGGTGCGGCGGCTCTTTCTCTGTTGTTGTTTTTCCCTCTGTCACACAGACAAATTACACTCACGACCCCCTCGCAATATTTCAGATATTAGCTTATTGTATCGTTAGCTGTAATATTTAATTTGACACAAAGGAACTGCCTCTTCGTCTTTGTCTTCTGTCGGCTAAAGACAGGCTACATCATGAGGTTATTTTGCCTCCAATTTTAGCGTTACGGAGAATAGCTAGCTCTGTGGTAGCTAGTTAGCAGTAGCCCAGCCCCACAGATTTAGCATAAAATCTGTATGCGGGGTCTGTCTGTTAATTGCAATTAATTAGTAGGAATCAGTAAGATGGAAAGAGTCGAATGTCAGCGCAGAGCTACTCTTTGTCTTGTGCTAGCGTGTAAAAATATCAAACGTTACACGAAAACAGCCACCAAACGGAGAGAATAGGAAGCCATGTAAGTGGAGTCAGTGATGGGAACACAGCAGGCTTTGTGTATGGACATCATCGGATGGTTGTGGTGCGGAGAATATCGAAATTTTGGTCAAGACGTTGAAGGTCATAGTATCTGTCGTTGGTTTTGTTTTTCTTGACCTACTTAAGTTTATGTGGAAATACGAGTTTGCCTTCAACCAGCCAGTGTGTTTAATATGAACCACCCCCACTTTCCCCTCGTCTGTCACATGTATGGCAGCATGGCCACACAGCTGCAGAGCTGGGAGAAGATTTGAGACTCGGACCTGGCATTTGGGTTTCTTGTCTTCTCTGTTTGTCTGTAGGTAGAAAAGAAGCACAAGTAGCTGGGCAGGCCCAATACACAGTTTGAGGTAAATGCCTGGTTGACTTCAAGATATTTTGTTCATGAATTTAACCAGCGTATCGCTCTAAGGTCTCAGGTGGCATTGACGAGAAGCAGAAAACAATTCTTTGAATTACCAATTGAACTCAAGTAAAATATTAGAATTATTTAAAGACAAATGCCAGTCCTGTTGGCCCAGGCCGTGGCTCTGTTTTTTGGAAAACTCACATCTCCAACTTTCTGCTCTTCTTCTGTCACTTGGGAACTAAGAAAATCCATGTTTTCTCGTGGGGATAAGAAATATCTTAGTGCAGGGATTTCACTTTATGCTGTAAACTGGTCAAGAAAAAGTTTTTAATCATAAACTTGAACTCACAGTTTAATGTATTTCATAAAAGTAAACAGAGTTTTGATATGAAAATGGTATAAATTACATTATGTAAGTGTATAGTGTATAATGTGATCCAGCGCAGCAGTCATGGCTTAAACAGGGATGTCCCAACATTTCTGAGTGCATTTATTAACAAACAAATGTATATTTAGGAGAGCAAGGCAATTGCAATAGAATAAGCTAAGATTTTCTGTAAGTCTTAAATAAAAGTAAATTAAAATGTATGAGAAAGAAGACATACGCAACAAGACATGGATGAGAAGTAGTGTGTATGTATAGGACACAAATGTTACAGCCATGATGATGAACAGATGTGTCAGATTCAGCTGTTCTAAGCTTATTCACTACCTCCATTCACACTGCCCTTTGAGTGCGGGGATCCTGCACCAAGTCTCAGCATCCTCTTCTGTGTGAAAGTCTCAGATGTGGCGAGGGGTGAAATTTCACTGCGCCTCTGGAGGTAGTGTCAGAGGTAATATCAGAGGTAGTATCAGAGGCGCAGTATTGGCGAACCGAACCAGTGTGAATGGATAAGCTGGCGGCGCGGAGCGGGGGCGTGTCGATCTGTTGGTGTTCACAGTCTGACAGCTAAACAGATCCTTCACTCAATAAATAAAGAGAAATGGCCCACAAAGCAACGTTACAGGACCAAACAACAGTAACGTAGTAACTGGTCGTGTCTTTGGCAACTTATATGAGGAAAAAAATACCATAGTTATACGTGGAGAAGCCTCTGTCCTCCTGTCTGTCCTACCGGCTCTTCGTCACATTTCTGCCCGAAAAACGGCATCTGTCCCCAGCAAAAAACTAACTCACCAAGTGTTTGTCTCCTTCCACTATTTCGGTTGTTGTAGTTACTGTCTCATGGTGACGGTCAGCCCTCCCGACCGAGACTTCAGTCAACTTTCGCCCAGAAAACAGCCTCCCTCCCCGTGAGTGAGAGTCAGACAGCGCCCCGTTTACTGATGGCGATTATGTAATTATGTAATTTAGAACGAAAAACATAACTTTGTCACTTTCCAGGATGTTTGGTGGGTCAGGATCTCAATCACAACGCTTTATAACAGCATCCATATGATTATAAACAGTCAGCAGGTACATGTTTAGATTAACAGTAGGACAACGGGGGAAACACGTTGAAAAAAACACACAGACGACATCATCATGACGTCTACTGTCACGCCTCTTTTGGATCCGCAGCGCCAGCTTTCTGTGTCAAATACACAGTGGTGCGTCTTTTACGCTGGAGCTGCTTTGCTTCTGTGTGAACAAACAATGGTGCCACTGCGGCGATAATGCGACGTCTCTGTGTGAGAAGGGCTACTGTCACTATGTGTTGTATCATCTCTGAAATAATTAATCCGCGAGGCCGCTTGTTGTAGATTTAAGCCCCATTCACATTGCCTTTTCAAGTCAGGAATCTTGCGCTGATATTCCGCCTCGCCGTCTGTATGAAAGGAACAGAGGTGGAGGGTTAGGAGCTAGGCTACTGGCTAAGGGAGACAGTTTCTTTCCGCCTCTTA
This sequence comes from Pagrus major, assembly GCF_040436345.1. Lineage (NCBI taxonomy): Eukaryota > Metazoa > Chordata > Actinopteri > Spariformes > Sparidae > Pagrus > Pagrus major. The sequence goes on along the minus strand of NC_133235.1, from coordinate 1,382,600 downwards.
TCCACCACCGGAGGTAGTAACATAGCCGTAACAGAGGCAAGACTACATCTGTGTGAATGGAAAAGCCAGCAGCGCGGGACAGGAGTGTGTCGGTCTGATGGTGTTCAGTCTGACAACTAAACAGATCCTTCACTCATCAAATAAAAGAGAAATGTCCCACAGTTTAACCCACAGAGCAACATAATAAGAAAAAACAACAGTAATGTGGTCGCAGATAGGGGTGTCACAATCAGCTCCTTCTCGTGCTCAGATTTATTCTCCTCATGCTCACATTTTGTGCTCGCACTGAGATGTTTGCTGCTTTCTTTCAAAATGTGTGCTTGAACTCAAAAATCACATGCTTGTGCTCACACAATATGTGTCTCATATGTCCTAGGGATGCACCGATTGTGAAATTCTGGGCCGATGCCGATGCCGATGTTTAAAATAACAACATGGCCGATGGCCGATGCCGATGTTTTTTCTTTTTGTTATTTATTTCGTTTTTGGTGCCACAGAAACATTACTGAACTATTTTAAATGTCTTTCAGCTCTTCATCATACTATTAATTAGCACAAATTAAATGAGACAAATTTATGAAACAAAAACAACCTTTAATATCAATTTTTAGTTGACATTAACCTTACGGTAATTAACATGACAAGTTCTTTTCTGAAAAATAGCCCTCTTGTGGGCATAGTTATGTTCCCCCCCCAAAAAAAGGAAAATAGAAAGGTTCCTCCCGAGCACAGCGTTCATGCGACATTTAAATCAACTTAAACATCGGCCACTGCCATCGGTGAATGTAATCTTTTTTTGCCGATGGCCGATGGCAGTTAACTAGCCGAACATCGGCCGATGCCGATGGTCGGCCGATGCATCGGTGCATCCCTAATATGTCCTGTGCTCGCTCAGATCTAAAGTCTGCGCGCTCAGATCTAAAGTCTGCGCGCTCAAATCTAATGTGCACGCACTCAGAACAAGCACCTCTTCTCCGGTTGAGGAGTCTGCTCAGACTCAAGGCTGTCCCTCCCTGCACTTAAAATATTGTGTTTCACCAGCCAATAGGGACACAGCTAGAGTGTGGACCAATCAAATGACAGATGCTGCCTTGGGTGCGTTCCTTCGCACTCTTGAGTGCTCCGTAGGGGCGGGTATATGGTCTGTTTGTAAAACTGCTTCTCTCAAAATACACCAATTTACTATATTAGTCAGCTATTTGAATCGTCACCTATTTAAGACACCAGCATATTTATGTATAATTCATCTTAAGTAATCCTAAAAAGAGTTAGGCCTATCGTAGTTTAGATTTTTTTCAATTTAATATTAATGGATATATGTTATATAGTATAAATACTCACAACAGCGCAGCGCATTATCACCGCAGCGGAGGTTAGCCAATTCTCCGCCGTTGGTTGTTCGCACAGAGCCGAGCAGCTCCGGCGTAAAAGACAAACCAGAGTAATTCACACAGAAAGCCGGCGCCGGCGTGACGGTACACGTCATGAAGATGATGTGTGTGTTTTTTTCAACGGTTCCCCGGTGTCCTCCTGTTAATCTAAACATGTACCCGCTGGCTGTTTATAATCATATGGATGCTGTTATAATGTGTTGTGATTGAGATCCTGACCCACCAAACATCCTACGTTTTTCTCTGAATTACATAATTACATAATCACCATCAGTAAACAGGAGACTGTCTGACTCTTTCACTCGCGGGGAGGGAGGCTGTTTTCTGGGGGGGAAGTTCACTGAAGTCTCGGTCGGGAGGGCTGACCGTCGTGGTGATTTTTTACACCGTGACATTTCTCTATATTTTGCTGAGTGATGGACCTGTTCAGTTATCAGACAGTGAACACCATCAGATCGACACATCCTCACTCCGCGCCGCCGGCTTATCCGTTCACACTGGTTCGGTTTGCCAATACTGCGCCTCTGATACTACCTCCGTATTCGGCGCAGCGAAATTTCACCCCTCGCCACATCTGAAATTTTCACACAGGCGGATGCGGAGAATTGGCGCAGGATCCCCGCATGCAAACAGGAGTGTGAAAAGGGTTAGTGGGGCGGCCGGGATGCGACTTTAGATCTGAGCGCGTAGACTTTAGATCTGAGCGAGCACAGGACATATTTGAATGTAAGCAAAATTTTTGTGTGCAAGAAGAAGATGTGTGAGCACAAGCATGTGATTTTTGAGTTCAAGCACACATTTTGAAAGAAAGCAGCAAACATCTCAGTGTGAGCACAAAATGTGAGCGTGAGGAGAATAAATCTGAGCACGAGAAGGAGCTGTGTCACTGAAAAGGAATGAAATCATGCTCTCAAACTGAAAATCTATGCTCTTGAATAAAGATAGGATAATTCTTCTATACAGTTCGACCGCATTTTCGGTCCACACAAACGATTCTGGTTTCCTTGCACTAGCCATTTTCGTCTTCTCCTTGTTGTGTTCAGTTTCTCCGTCTACTGTCTGTTTGTTTACAGCGTGCAAGCTTTTTGCGCATGCTCGCTCCGTCTCTTCTTCTCCGTTTTTGGTGAATTAAATAAGCGCCACCTATAGGCCTGGAATATGAACTACAGCGTTTTCAGTCGTTTTCAGTGGATCGGTCTGGACGCAAATATTCTTGAAACGATGCCGAGGAAGACGGAGGAAAAAAAGATTGTTTTCGTCCGTGTGGACGCGGCCTCAGTCATACGATTAGTGGGCCTACGTGATCACATGACGTGATCACATGACCTCTCGCTAGCATCCTCCTTGCAACAGTTTAGCAATCACATTTTAAAGGATATCGACTGATTATCATTATCGACAAAATCCCCAAAAATATCGAGATATTATTTTTTGCCCATATCGCCCACCCCCAAGCCACACCCCAGTATCATGCCCAGCAGGCGTGCCAAGAGGGGAAAAAACACACACAGCATGTTGTAGCGTGGGGAGTGAATTCACATCGGATCTGGCGTTGTGAAAATGCAGGTTTTCGAATACATTTTTGATGAGGGAAGTCCGTTTTGTCTGCGGCGGTGCATGCAAAAAAAGATGAGACAGAGTCAACTTTTGGTGTAACGCAGCCCGACATCACATTGAAGTAGCCAATCACAAAAGTTGGCGATCAGACTACGCCTAAAGCCACAGTGGAGTGTAAAGTCATGTGTCGTGTGTATTCACTCAGTTTGGCTTTGTGCACCAGTTTAAAACACATCTGTGGATGCCGACGATCACTGTAGGACCGGCATGTTTAACCTACTGTGGCATGACCGGAGATCATCAGCAGAGTAAAACGGGTCAGTAGCAGGACGTGTTATTTAGCATGAATAAATACTACAAGGGGAACACAACAGACATTACTCAGTCAGTCTTGTGTACCAGTTTAAAACACACAGTGACAGTAATTACTTTACTGTTATTTTTAATCCGTCGATGAGGACAAACGATCACTAGTAGGTCCAGCATGCTAGTAGCACAACAACATAGCAGCTTCATCTTTCGGCAAACTGATCAGCGGGGGTCCCCAACACATCACACACACAGACCATGGAGTAACACCCACACTGCCGCACCATCCTGCAGCGTTTCACAGCACCACCGTCTGCTTGCTATGCGCAGGTAGCGCTTCACCTCTCGATGTTTGTGACGTCGTTTGCGACCTATGCGACGTTTCACCTCTCATCCAAGAGGTTTCTTCAGTTCTAACTAACTGAAGGGGAGTTTGCAGGCTTTTAAACTCTGTGTGGGAGTGTCCTTACATAGTATGGGAGTGTCAGTACAGAGTTGTTAAGGACACTTGTGAGCTCAGAGTTTCAGAGTCGTTAGAGCCACTTGTGGGTTTCTAGGGCTAGGTGAGCCCAGGTGTGAATGTTGTTAAGCTGTCTGGGGAGAGAACTCAGTACAGCATTGTAGGTGGGTGATAAGTAATGTCTTAGGTCTCCTCCTCTGTTCAAAGATGGCCGTTCCACTTTGACATAGATGGATTATTTTACTCCTCTTTCAAACCATCTGTCTTCTCTGGTCAAGATGTTTACATTGTTGTCCTCAAAGGAACGATTTGTCTCCTTCAGATGTAAGTGGACAGCAGAGTCTTGACCTGAGGAGTTGGCCCTCCTGTGTTGTGCCTAGGGATGTAACGGTATGAAAATTTCACACCATGGTAATAGTGACCAAAATTATCACGGTTATCGGTATACCGCGGTATTTTTAAAATGTCTTCAAAATGTTGAAAAAACACTGATACACTGATAAATTGAAATAATTTCACCAAGATTTATATTTAAATAGATTTGTTATATATTAAAAGGGTTAGGGTATAAGCAGCCTGTTTTTGAAATGCGTCCTTTAATGTCTGCGTTACAGAGGTAGAATGAGATGTACTGGCAGTAGCACTCGATTGGCCAGCAGACCCTCTCTGTGAAAAAAATGAATAGAAAATGTCATTATTAATTATTACTGTCATTGTTACTTAATACTAAGGGTGCAACCAACAGATCACAAAACTCACAATCTAGAACATATCACTTTTGTGAGAAACAGGTTGGATAATTTTTTAGATCAAAACAAAAAGGATTATTGTTAAATTAATTATGAATACTCTATTTTGGCTCTTATCTCTATCTAGACACTTGTTATATTCACCATTTTATATTATTCTTTATATATAGTCTATTCTACAAATAATCCACAAGTAATATATATTTCTGATATTACTTATATATATTGGCTGTCTGTCTCTGTCTGCTTGCTCTTCTGTTGTCAATGGACTCGGTCAATCTGATTGATCAAATGGCTGCTGAGCCACAGGTAGACGCTGCTCCGGTGAACGGAGCTGAGATGAAAGTCAGTCATCTCAGTCAGTTTGCATTCATTAACTCAGTCCACCCAGTACGTGTTTGTCTCAAATCCTCCTCACTGCAGCTCTGCATCAATATTTGGGGAATTATTAGGTCGACTTTAAAAAGTAAAATCTACAATTAATAAGCAGTTCAGATAACGTGCAAAAACACGGATCAACTTCGTTCAGTTATACCACTATCTGGTCAGTTTGCATTAGTGACAGCAAATTAGACAGAGAAAACTCGACATACACACATCATTCACCTGAGCTTAAGGTTAATTTACCTTGCATTCACTTAACAGTTGAGGGCGATGGTTGCGCAAATAAGTAAGTAAATTGGATGTGTTGCCGCCCCTCGCAACAACTTTCTTCTTGCAGCTCCTGCAGATAGGGCTGCCATCTTCGACCAGTTGTCCCTGAGCATTCTTATAATAACCAAAATACGCCCAGACTTCAGATTTGGTTCTCTTTGAAGGCGGAAAAATGCCTTGAGGGCCGCTACTATCCGTCCTCCCTCCGCCATGTCTTCTTCACTACATAACAAGCGCACGTTGCACGCTGCGCCTGCGTAGGGAGACTTGGATAAAGTATCTCGCGAGTTTTCCACACCGTGGTTATCGACCGCGTCGGTTACCATGGTAATTAAAACTTAAACGGTAACCTTCACTGTCGGGAATTTTACCGTGGTTTACCGTGACACCGGTAACCGTTACATCCCTAGTTGTGCCATTCGTTTATGGAGAGGTTGTTTTGTCTCCCCAATGTACAAATCTGTGCAGTCCTGGCTGCATTGAACAGCATCAACTACATTACTCTGTTTATGCCTGGGTGTTTTGTCATTAGGACGGACAAGTGTCTGCCTCAGTGTGTTGGTAGGTTTAAAGTGAACCGGGATATGATGTTTATTAAAGATCCTCCTGAGTTTCTCAGATGTTCCTGTGACATAAGAAATGTCATCATTTTCTCGTCTCCTCCTCTCTGTCAGGTGAGAGGAGTGGTGTTTCTTCACCATCTTAATCGCTTCTTGAGTGGGAATGCATGTAAAAAGTGATGACATCATAAGAAACCATTGTTTCATCTTGGTCCAGTCTTAAGGTTTTTCATGTGGTGTTGAGTGTTACTGACCAAAGGAGCTAGGATACTGGCTAAGTGCTTGGATATGTTCTAGGTAACTGAGTTAATGCTGCTGGGGATGTGATGCGTCTTCTTTGTGTATCTTGTGGAGCCCACAGATACATGGGATGTCTTCCCTGGGGTACAGTCTGTAATATAATAGCCTGTCAATGGCTTTGTCTTTTTGCAGATTGCAGATATTCTATAACCATCTTTTTGTAGCTACTGTTAGGATCTCGCCTCAGAGTCTCATAGGTGTCACTAAACAGATCAGTAGCCCCTTTTAGTTAGAAAATGCACCACATTTGCAGCCAGGTAAAGGCTGCAATCTGCCGCCTTGTCTATGTGAAACAGAGGTGTAATATTCCTCCTTTGCAAAAAAGCCGCCACTGGGGTAGGTGTAAACATGTGACGTGACGTGAAGCACGAAGTTGGGCATGAACAGTGACGAGTGATCTGGTTATTGACGATTCTCTCGGCTGTGATGGTTAGCATGTCCCGGATCTCAGCGGCTTTCCAGTTGCTCATCTTGACGTCCGCAGATGAAGTGATGAACTGACTGCTGTGATCAGCTGTTTCCTGCTTTTAAAACTCCCGACTGTGGGTCACACAACAGTGCACGTCATCGACACCTCCGCCCATGTCACGCAATTGCCGGCACATCGACGCCTTGGATTTACATAGCAATGGAGGCGGCAAAAAGTGTACCCTCCGAGGCGTCATATTGGCGGACCAAAACAGACCCCCAATATGCTGCAGTCTGTCTAAATTCGCAGACCTAGCCGCAAAAAGGACAGCCAAATTGGCGGGTCGCTGTCCAGTATAAAAACGGCTAGTGATGCTGCATTCCAGTTACATGGGAGACCACTCGCCCAAGTTGCTCTTACGCGAGAACGTGACGTCATTTCCTGGCTTGTAGCACAAATAGCGTTCCCGTTTGTCTCGCTACACGACGAGTCGGAAGAACATGGACGCCATCAGGGTAGTAGCAGGCTAGTCATTGTTATTGTTATTGTTAGCTACATAAGCCTCTTTAGCAAACCAGCTCAAAAACAAAACTTTACATTGTATTGCATGCACAGCAAGACCGTGCAATGCATAAATTTGTGACCGGATTAAAGCAGCAATGTAATCAAATGTGTAAGAGCATTTAAAATCGACATTAAAACGACCAACTTGGTACAAATACAAAGAAAATACATCAATTACGGGCACAGCCATCTTTGTTTGACGAGTCGTTTGTCTATCCTCGCTCAACTCGTTGTACTCTCAGGAGCACCGAGTCGGACAGTGGATATTCCGACCAAAAGGGGGCGTGCCTCATGAAATGTCGCGAGACAGCTGTGAGATTTCCCACTTCGCAACTCGGGCGAGTGGTCTCCCATGTAACTGGAATGCAGCATGACTTTGGTGTGGTAGTCCACTGTGTTTAACACTACAGACTCTGAAACTCAGACGTGTCCTTAACGACTCTGTAAGGACACTCTCATACAGAGTTCAAAAGCCTGCAAACTCCCCTCCAGTTAGTTAGAACTGAAGAAGCCTCTTGGATGAGAGGTGAAACGTCTTCAACAAACTGAAACAAGTCCAGTTGCCTACGATACAGCACCTAGAATATACTTAACTGAGAAAATAGTGTGTGTGTGTATATATATATATATATATATATATATATATATATATATATATATATATATATATATATATATATAATCTGAGTCATTTAATATTTAGTATCTGCCGATACCGAGTCCCGATCCGATACTTAGCCCTAACTAATATTTTCTTAGATAATACAGCTGCATTAAGAAAAAAATCACCTGCATCCAAGCTGTTCCTTAATAGCTTTTTTTATTTTGTTGAAACAAAGTAAATACTTTCATATGGCTCTTTCTTATTCTGCATATCCTATTGCAACATTGGTTTTCATTAGTTTTTTTAGTTTTTTAACAAAAACAACCAAGTAAACAAAGTCAGTAACTACACCCTGATCCTCGACCACGGAGGTGGGCTGGTTATCCAAAGCGATGAATTCAGTTACCTTCTCTGTAATATTTTTGGCCATGACGCTGACTCGAGGATATTTCTCTTTCCTTTTTGAAAGTATCCACGAGTGTTTGCTGCGGTGCCTTTGCCTGTATTGCTTGAGTGAACTCATGTTTTTGTTTTTTATGTGCCATATCAAATTTGTAGTACTAAATGCAGCTCTTTTGCTACCCCCCCGCAAAACGCTCGTATTGCAGATGTTACATGTCGCCGTTGGACTGCTTTCGCTTTCTAATTTGAAATATTTCCACACAGCAGACATTTTATCCACAGGTTCTCCAGACCTGAGGCGCGCATCTGCATTCTGCCACAAATTGTGCTCCGTTGACGACAGCTGACATAAAAATAATCGGGCTTGGGTCCACGTTCAAAATTGCCGATAGTAACTAGTTTGTTATGTTTTCAAAAGTTGAAGCTCTAAAATGTGTCAATGTTTACTTAAAGACAAGTTTGTTAAGCTTTTAAAAAGTATAAGCATAAAATGTGTACAGGTTTACATACACAAGTTGGTTATGGTCCCAAAGCACTAAAGTTTGTATTTTTATTTGAGGATTTCTTTTAACATTAATTTGTTTTCATAGTTGTGTAAATTTAATATACAGACTGAAAAACTTGTTCTGCTGCAGAACTGTGCTGTTTTCTAACAGTTTGGACATGCCAGTTTATGTGATGCACATGTGGACATTGACAAATTACAGTGTGTTTGTAAAAGAGGCAATATGCTAAGACTTTATGCACTTTTTATCCAGTGTTTCATCTCAGTTTGAGTCCAATTCTGTGAAACTGACACCAAATTGCAGTGAATAAAGAGAGAAATCCTGCACCTACCTTTTTATGGGCATTTTATATTCTTGAGTTAGACAGATATCGCAATGAATCGTTTGATGAATGTCTTGCAATATATCGATTATCGCAGAATTGCTGTATCGTGGGCCGTGTATCGTATCGTGAGGTACCCTGTGATTCTCACCCCTAGTAAACATGTCAGATTTTACAAATACAGTGAACAGTAACCAATACCGACTATTTCTTTGTCCTCATGGAGAAAGTCCCCAGACTCCCTTAAAAATGTCTCAGTTTAGTGAGTTGTTGAGTTAGGAGAAACGTTATAAACTTTGTGAAACGCTGTCTCTGACAAATTCTTCATTATTTGGGCCTTCTTGTAAATTCAGCAAATGTTCTACATGAACTTCTTTCTGTGTTTGTGTTAAACACCTTATGTCTGTTTGTTCCATTGACGTATGTGCAGGGTTTCCTCTACATGTAATTGATTGTGGCACACCGCCACGGCAAAATAAAAGCTGCCACACCTTCAGAATAATGTTTTGTTATGTTAACCTTGTTTTTATGTTGTTTTATGTTTATGTTGATGTAAATAATTGTATGAAATGTGAATTTTGGCACAAAACATGGTGTTTTTCATGAAATGTGACGCTACGCTGCAAATACCCCTTTTGAAAAACCAACACCGGAGTCACCACCTGCTTGTCTGGCTGCGGCGAAGACAGTAGAGATGACAGTCCGACGTGGAGGGAGAGAAAAGGGTGAAAGAAAGGTAGCCTTCCTAAGCTAGGTTATATTTGATACAGTTTTGTTCAAACCCGTGAAAACGACCCTAATATTATAGATGGATTAGGCTACAGAAAAAATCCTGAGTCGGGATCAGTGTTGCCACAGTTGCCTTGAAAAAGTAATCTGATTACTGATTACTCCTTTAAAAAGTAACTTAGTTACTTTACTGAGTACTTGTTTTTAAAAGTAACTAAGTTAGATTACAAGTTACTTTCGAGTCAACCGCGTTTAAGGGCAGCATTTCCTCTACAACATACCGCCCGACCAACTTCTTCAACTCTCCCTCACTTACTTGTTTAGCACTGAAGTCCAGCTTTTGTTGTTTGGGAGGTGGGGGACCTCCTGCAGAAGTCGAGGCCGTGGCTTTGCTCGCAGCTCTCTGCTTAACACCACCTGCTGGGACTTGCTCTGTAAAGTTAACTGTGCTGTGCTGTGACTCCAAATGTTTCTTCAAATTTGACGTCGTGTTTTTGAAGCTTGATAGTACTTTGTCGCCAGCACAGAGTGTACAACTAACCTTAATATTCTCATCTTTAGCTGACACGAACTCAAAATAGTGACTGTATTTCCAGCTCGAAAACGTGCATCTCTCACCTCTCTCCATAGTTGATGTGTTTTCGTTGCTGCGTGGTGTTATGCGTGAGTTGTCCTCATGCTGAAAACGTGACTTGTCGCATACGTGACATCACTCCCCGAGACGCAAGAAGAAAGCAAAAATATATATTTTTACTAAGGAAAATGACAAAAATAATAGTAACGCACGGTGACTTAAATAAGTAACTTTAATCTGATTACTGGTTTGGAAATATTAACGCATTAGATTACTCGTTACTGAAAAAAGTGGTCAGATTAGAGTAACGCGTTACTAAGTAACGCGTTACCGGCATCACTGGTCGGGATAAATGTGTTATTGATTGGTTAATACAGGATACGCATTATTTCTATCATTATTTCAGAGAGATTTTTATTTTATTTTTGTACCATTGACACTTGTTAAAGGGAGATTACTTTAGGCCTAATAAAGCATTTCGAGTCTTTGGTTATACAGTAGAGAGAGATATTATTGTTGTAGATTAATTTTTAACTGTAAAACTTAATTTTCTATTGATAGAGGAAACCCGTTACGTTTCAGATACACGTTTTGAACAGCACGACATAACGTTAGCTTAGGTAATGCCCAGGTAATTTTCTGCCATGACTCTTTTCTGGTTACATTTTCAGATGAGTATATTAAACTATTTTCAAAAGAAGAGAAATGTTCCAGAGGAAGAGCGTCAGGTAACGTTACATAAAGGAGAGGCTCAATGTTCTTGATTTATTATCGTTATGTTATTCCCTCAAGTCAATAGAAATGATAATGATGTGTACCATGATAAGTGTAATATTTAAATATTCCTAACATTTCAGTATAGACTAGTTTAGTTATTTAACTTTGAAATATATCTTTAATTTGTTGTTGTTGTGTTTGTTGTTTTGGCCTAGTGATACTGCAAGATCCTATTTTCAATTATTATTTTCAATTTATGTACCGGAAACCCTATAGTAAATAATGTTTTTAGAAAAACATTCAGTTTGAAATAGTCATAATTTCACATTTCAAAATTCATGTTGTCGTCATCGTCGTCACCCCCCCTCTTCCACCCGGGCAGACCTCCCCCACGGTTTAAAAAAATCCTGGAGGAAACCCTGATGTGTTTATTTGCATATAGTGCAGGGAAGTGACATCTGATCACAAGTAGTCACACAAGACTCATTTTAAGACGCATGTTACTGTCCACTTGTGTTCAGATCACTCAGGACAGTTGTTAATACCAGGTCTGAACAGCCACATTGATTTATTTAAACAAGATGACTATACAGAAGGGTGTTCACATGAAACTCACATCTTTTAAATAATGATTTAATTAATTGATTCAGGGGCAGAAGGTTGAGCAGGTTGATCACAGGGTTGGTGATACTATCCCTCCTGTCATATGAGCAAGGCACTTAACCCCAGTTTCTGCTGATGCCAAGCCAGTGTCTTGCATGGGAGCCCTGATTGTGTGTTAATGAGTCAAATTTGTAGAGAAGCACTAAAAGTGAAGCCCATTTATTTGCCACCAAAACTTCCCACCAGTAATGATCACTAGATCATCATTACATCCCAGAAAGAAAATCTAATTAAGTTTTTGTGTGTTTCAGTGTTGCAGTGATGACTCAGACAGTTCAGACCAATGGGGTTCAACCCCTCAGTAAGACCTGGGAGCTGAGTCTGTATGAGCTACAGAGAACACCACAGGTAACGATTCATACCGTCAGTCATCAGTTCATCACAGAAGTTTCTTATCGAAATCATTCTGCCTGTGTTTGTTTATTAAACAAATCAATCACACAATTTGTGGACAATTGTTTGTGGCAGACGTAGATCTAACGCTCATGATCAGCTCATGATCAGCTCATATCAGTACACAATTCTGAGCTACAGTTTGCTCCCCCATGCTCCTGCAATTAGAACTCTGTGATGTGCAATATCCAAAATGATGAATGATGAAATGACACAGCAGTTAAAGTGGTTCTGAGATTTTTAGGAACTAAAATCATCAATCAAACCCATGAGCTGTAGCCGTATCACTTATGTACAAGTCCACAGATAGATATATCTATGCGTTTACTCACCTTCATCTTGATCTGTTTCATATGGGCACAGGAGGCTATCACAGATGGACTGGAGATAGCAGTGTCGCCCAGGTCCTTGCATAGCGAACTTATGTGTCCTATCTGTCTGGACATGTTGAAGAACACAATGACAACCAAAGAATGTCTGCATCGCTTCTGCGCTGACTGTATCATCACAGCTTTGAGATCTGGGTGAGTTTTACCATTCAGTGGAAACCAAAAGAGCCCAGTCCGCCCCTGTAGTACTCTAACCCAAAGATTCCACTGGATGCATGTCCGCTGCATTACGGCTCCGGTAAGGTTTTGCGCCGTCATTCGTCGTCCGGCAACCCCCACCAGCTGCGTTTTGAATCCGCCACGGCGCAGCACCACCGAACAGTTGGAGTTACGAAACCGAGGAATTTCCGCAATAATTACATAATCACGCACGACCGCAGTTATACGTATGTGTTATAAACACAACAACACGAAGTGTTCCCGACTGAAGGATTAGAAGAAGAGCTTGTATTTGTCTCTTTTTTGAGGTTTTTGTGCTGTCGTTAACACGGAGTGTTTTATTTTGAAAATTAACTGGATGTCATGTTGTTGTTTCGTGTCTGACTTCCTGTCTGCTCTGTGTTGAATTTGGCTGAATTGCTGCGTCGTGCTCCGGCATCCGCCAGAAATAGAAGTCCTGCGTATCTGCCCCGGAGGGCTGCGGGCTGCCAGAGCTGGGACGCAGCAGACACGCAATGCAGCGGACCTGGTGGAAGTTAACACACAGACTAGAGTGAAACCAATCAGCTCCGCTGCCATAGTGGAGCCGTAACACAGCGGACACGTATCTGGTGGAATCAAGGGGTAATGATCTCAGCTCCGCTAATCCAGTGTAGTGAATGTCAAAGAGAATGAGTAGTGGTGACCTCTGAGGGGAAGGCAGAGTTTCAGGTGTGGTCGCACCAATCAGAAATTCTTGTCAGCATCTTATTGGATCACTAGTGGAGGAAGCTAATGTCTGTCAAAGACCTTAACGAAGGGGATTTACAGGAGCTTACAGTTCAAAATGACCTGTTTGATACATCGTTATCGCTTAAAGGATATGTTCAAATTTTTTCACGTATGTCTTCAAACAGCGCTCTCATGCCCAGTACACATTGAAAGCACTGTAGAACCCTTGAATTGTTCTTCTCGTCTATTTCGTCCACAAAAGTGTACCCGATCACTTTTTTTTAAATTGCTTTAGAAAGGAATCTATTCTTCCTGTATTGACAGCAGGAAGAATTAGAGCAACCACTAACTGTTTCATATAAACATGGGCATAAGGAATTTGAAAAAAAAGTAAACATATTCTTTTAATATTATATTCAGGCCTACACATGTTCCTGTTGAGGTCAGAGAATCAGGTCTGCTCAGCTCTGTACACACTGGCTCTGGACAAGCTTCAGTCATCAACCCTTTAACCATGGACATGTTAATACATTAAAAACAAACAGAAGCTAATACGAGCACTTACTCATTAGTGTGCAGCTCTCTTATTCCTGTAAGTACTGACTCTTTTTCTAATGTGCCTTTGACTCAAACAGTTTAAACTCAAGTAAGTAAGAAAAGTTGTGGGTCTGTGATGTCTTGCAAACTACTCTCACGTAATAGTATTTCAGAGGTTGACTTTCAGTGTATTGTTTGATTTAAACAAACCTATACAGAAAAAATGATGCATTTAAAATGTGTTACATTAATAATAGGATTCCACATTGTTGCTCTGGTGTGATAATTTCAACTGATGATGGATGAAAATGTCTTTGCAGTAATAAAGAATGTCCTACCTGTCGTAAGAAGCTGGTGTCCAAGAGGTCGCTGCGTCCTGACCCTAATTTTGATGCTCTGATCAGTGAGTAACCACGAGGGTTCAAAGAGGCTTAACCACTAAACAGAAAATCTGGAACAACTGAGAATTTTCCCAATTTTGTGAGTCAGAATGCTGTGAAAGGTCCTTGAATTCTATTTCTGTGTATTTATCCTTTTTCAGGCAAGATTTATCCCAGTCGTGACGAGTATGAAGCCCACCAGGAGAGAGTGTTGGCCCGCATCAGCAAACACAACAACCAACAAGCCCTGTCCCACAGCATAGAGGAGGGCCTTAAGATCCAGGCTATGACCAGGTAAACACAGCAGTCTCACACACAAATCATGCAAATTCACTTTAATCCCAGTCTACTGTAAGAAGCTGAATTTGTTTCTGTCAGACTGCAGCGTGGTAAGAGACACACAGTGGAGAACGGTAGCGGAGCGGAGGACAATGGAGACTCTTCACACTGTAGCAACGCTTCTGTCCACAGCAACCAGGTATGTTCTGATGTTTAACACATCATACGTGTATAGTGGAGACCCCCAGTGAACATACTTCTTTTCTGCATTTGTTTCAAATGTAATACTATTTCTTTCATTACAGATGATGATATCAGTTTAACAGTTTGAGTTAAACAGTTAGACAGCATGCACTGAGCTGCATGGATTTCACAGGTTATCCCAGCATGATCTGATAGTGTTCACAAAACCTCTTGTGATGTCACAGAGTGCTGGGCTTTCTCAGTCTTCAAGTGGTCTCCATGAGTGTTGAATGGAGTTGAGGTCAGGTGACTGTGGAAGACAGTCAGGACTCCTTGGTCTTCTGTGGTCTTCAGTAGTTGTGTCAAAGCTTTGAGGTGTTTGGGCTCATTATCCTGCTGCAGTATGAATCCTTCTCCACAGAGATCAAACCAGAGGGTGGAGCCTCTGAAGAATGGAGTGGTGCTTCTCCTCCGTCAGGGTGGAGTCAGTTCTGTGCAGGAGTCTGAAAACATCTTCCAGCACCATGTTTCAGTGTGGCTTTGAAACACTGTGGTATCATTCTCTCTCCTGTTGGTCTCCTTACATACACCCCTCTGTTACTGACACTAATCTATCACTGGGATTCATCAGTAAACAGACTTTTTTTTATCATCCACTGTGAAATTCTGGTATTTCTTAGCCCACCTCAAGTGTTTGTCCTTGTTTCCTCCTGTGAAGTGGTTTAGAAACTGCTGCTCGTCCTCTGAGACACTACAAGACAGCTTCTTCTGACAGGACGACTGCTGATTGGACTCTTGTGTTGTTTATTTAGTCAATTCTGTATCTGTGATGAAGTTTCTTTTCTATCTCTCAGTGAACTAAGCTTGATATATTGATCTTCGCATGGTGTGCACTTTGGATACAACTGATCCAGTTTCTGTAAAGTGTTTTAGAGTTCCTGCACTGCCCCCTTACTATTCTTTAGTCTCGCTATGATTTAATGCTGAGACAGACCCTCTTTGGTTAGAATAACAACTTCTCAAAATTTGTGATTATTCACAGGTTTATGTGACATTATGAGAGATTTTCAGTATGGTCTCAGACTTTTGGACGCCACCTGTATGTGCTTTCCCTTCCAGTTACTAACTTTGAATTTAAAGTACACAAGTATGTATTTTAATGCTCAAATACATGCAACAAGCAAAGGTGCCAAACCTTCCAAACACTGCTGGGAATCGGCTGCAATATTGTGATCAGTGAAAATTTTTAGTTTCACTGGGTGTAATGGTTTAATTGTGGAGCCCAATTAGTGTAGCACTAGACTAGTGTAAAGGTGAGTAATTGTGGAAATGGACACTGCTTGTGCATGAGAGTGATGCATTGTAGTAATAATAATAGTAGTAATAGTAATGATAGCTTGGATTTATAAAGCGCCTTACACAAGACCCAAGGACACTTTACACAGTATATATAATCACTGGAACAGTTAAAAAACAGGATGTGAGAAGAGAATAGTTGAATTATGGATCTTCAAAAGCTTCCGGCTGTGTTCTGTCATCATACTTATTCTGTGTGCTTGAACCTTTTCCTATAGGAGGCAGGTCCGAGCATTAAGCGCACCAAGACGAGTGATGACAGCGGTTTGGACATGGATAACGCTGCTGAGAATGGAGGCGGGGACTCTGTGATCGATGGGGGTGCCAGTGAAATAGAACTTGTGTTCAGGCCACATCCCACCCTGATGGAGAAAGATGACGGTAACAACAGGTAGTGTCACACACACTGCTCACATTAAGCTTGGTTGGTTGTGGGGAAACCGAGGACATTTTGAAAATCAAATAACTGAGAAATCTGTCTTCTCTTTTGTATCTGTAGGTATCATTTAGATTTATTTCCCTAATGCCAATGAACAAACAACATTTTTTATCTGGGCCTTAATACATTTTTCTAATGGTAAATATTAAGAATGTTTTTATATTTTTTTGCAGTGGCTAAGCTAGTGAATACAGA